>NC_050581.1:57362366-57662366 GCF_011100635.1 Trichosurus vulpecula | reverse complement strand
AGGAAAAATTAAATGAATCACAGAAGCAAATACAGTAAAACTATACTAGTAGGTGACCTCAACTTTCCCTTCTCAGAGCTAAATAAATCTAACTATAAAATAAATAAGAAAGAAGTCAAGGAGACAAATAGAATCTTAGAAAAGTTAGATATGACAGACCTTCACTAAAAACTGAAGGGGAATAGAAAAGAGTATACCTTTTTCTCAGCTGTACCTTCATAAAAATTAACCATGTATTAGGGTATAAAAGCTTCATAACCAAATGCAGAAAAGCAGAAATACACCCTTTTCAGACCATAATGCAATGAAAATTACATTTAATAAAGGGCCATGGAGGCATAGATTAAAAGCTAAATGAAAACTGATAATCAAATCCTAAAGAACGAGTGGGTCAAACAACAAATCATAGAAACAACAATTTCATTAAAGAGAATGACAACAATGAGATATTCCAAAATTTGTAGAATGCAGCCGAAGCACTTCTTAAGGGGAAATTTATATCTCTAAACACTCAGTAAAATATTTTCTATTTTATTTAGATTCTATTCTATTTAGATTCTATTTATATTTATAGCAGATCATGGGCATGCAACTAAAACAACTAGAAAAAGAACAAATTAAAAATCCTTAAACACCAAAATGGAAATCTTGAAAATCAAAGGAGAGATTAATAAAACTGAAAGAAAACCATTGAACTAATAAATAAAACTAGCAGCTGATTTTATGAGGGAAAAAAAAGCAATAAAATAAACATTAGTTAATTTGATTTTTTTAAATCAATGCACCACAATAATGGTGAAATTAAAGCAATTATTACAAGCTATTTTGCCCAATTATATGCCAGCAAAACTGGCAATCTAAGTGAAATGGAGGAAAATTTACAAAAAATATAAATTGTCCAGATTAACAGAAGAAAAAATTGAATATTTAAATAATGCTATTTTAGAAAAAGAAACTATCAATGAACTGCCTAAGAAAAAATTCCCAGAACCAGATGAATTTACAAGTGAATTCTATCAAACATTTAAGGAATAGTTAATCTTAATACTATATAAACTATTTTAAACCTTTCTTGGAACCTTTCTTAAAATAATTAGTACCTAGGAAAATGGCAGATGCTCGGAGGGGATGTGGAAAAATTGGGACACTAATGTACTATCGGTGGAATTGTGAACTAATCCAACAATTGTGGAGAACAATTTGGAACTGTGCCCAAAGGGCTATAAAATTCTGCATACCCTTTGACCCAGCAATATCCCTACTAGATCTGTATCCCCAAGAGATCAAACGGGGAAAAGGATATATTTATAGCAGCTCTTTTTCTTCTGGCAAAGAATTAGAATGTGAGGGGATATCCATCAATTGGAGAATGACTGAACAAGCTATGGTATAGGATTGTACTGGTAGAAATGACTAACAGGGTGGTTTCAGAAAAGCCTGGGAAGACTTATATGAGCTGATGCAAAGTGAAGTGAGTAGAACCAGAACATCGTGCACACTGGCAGCAATACTGTAAGGACGATCAACTGTGAAAGGCTTAGTTATCAAGACAATGATGAACTCTAAATGCAGATTGAAGCATGCCTTTTTTCTTACTCTATTTTGTTTTGTGTTTTCTTTTGCAATGTGGCTAATATGGAAACATGTTTTGCATGACTTCATATGTATAACTGATATCAAATTGCCTGCCTTCTCAAGGACAAGGGAAGGATGGTAGGGAGGGAGATAATTTAAAACTCAAAATTTTAAACATGATTGTTAAAATGATTTTTAAATGTAATTGGGAAATATTTAAAGAAATAAATAAGGGGGAAGGTTCCCCAATTCCAGTCACAGAAAAAAAAGGATTTCCTTATATCACTTCCTTTCTCTGAAATTTAGACCTGAATAGCTATTCTACCAGCTATTTTAGCTTGTTAACCCTGTACAGGACATATAAATGGGTTAAATAAGCATAGCATGTACTTCCCTACTCTCAAGTTACGAAGAATGTTATATGAAGATTTTATCAATACTTGAAATGCATTTTTGCTTTAATCATTTCACCTAATAATTCTTAGTAATGGGATATTCTGGGTACCTGATTGAACCAAATAGCACCTTTCAGCAACCTGCAGTTGGAAGAAACCTTAGGGGTCAAATTAGTCTAAACCGTATTTTTCTAACCTGGGCTTTGAGACATTTTTTCAAGAAAACATCTTGAGGACTGTGTTTCAACATGACTGATTTGTGCTTAGTAATCCCATGTATTTTATTTTCTGAATTTAAAAACATTATTCTGCAGTGGAGCCTGTAGGCTTCACCAGACTCTCAAAGGGGTCCATGATACAAAAAACCATTAGGAACTCTTGCTTTATAGAAATCCTTTCTAAAGACTCCCCAACAATTACTTATGTATAGTCTTTTCTTAACAACACTGTCAAATGACTTGACTTTGAAAAGCGAGTTTCATCATTTTCATACTAGCTACATTTCAAAACAGCAACTTGCTCTTGTTTTTATAATTCTCCAGGTTAACTGTGCAGTTACCCCTGAATGGTGAGTAACGTTTGATTTATCCAAGCTTAGAGTGAGTGGAAAGTGACTCTTCTAGACTAGATGATTCTGAGGGCAAGCACCCCCTGTAGGACCTGGAATTAAGAGCCAATTTAGATGCTGTAGTACAGAGTAACCCCAACAGCTGAGCCAGGTGCCACTTCCCACCTTAATGCCAGCCTTGCACTTCAAGGTTAACCTCAGGCCGGGCTCCTCTTCTTGGAAAGGACAGAGAGATTACTTGGCCAGCACTAGCTTTACCCACCTCTGCCCTGTTCAAACACCCCAATGAGAGCCCACTCACTTTGACAGTCAGGGTGGGGCTGGGTTCATAAAAACAGAAAAGGTCTGTGGGCTGAGAAATTCTGTTCATTTTCAAAGCTTCTTTGAGAGGTATCAAACATCCTAGGGGCCGAGTGACCACAAGGCACCAGGGCCCAAGGTCTGGCCTATGCACTTAGCTGTACCTTTATTAACAGCTGTGAGAGGCTTGCGGCCTCCGGATTCCACACTGTTGGGTGCAATGGAGAACCTTGGTGGGATTGTGAGACAAGTAGTGGGAAGCCGGGGAGGGATGTATCCCGAAGAAAAGAACTCGTCATTGAGAAGCTCATTAATGGTGGGTCGGGAGGCAGGGTCGGAGCGCAGCATCTTCTGGATAAGGGAGGCAGCCACAGGGTTGATGTGCTAGAACGCAAGGGAGAAGACAACTGAGAATCAGAAGTGAAAACGATCAACAGCTAACATTTACATAGCACTTCACAGCTTTCAAAGTCCTTTACATATATTATTTCACTTGAAGCTCACAGAGGCAGTGTTGACATAGAAGACAGAAAGCTGGCATTGGAGCCAAGAAGCCCCGGAGTCCTGCCCATTACACAGGCTGGCTGTGTGTGAGTCACTTAATCCCTCGTGCTCTAAGCCATTTCCTCAAGGACATAAGTTGCAGAGAAGTTGTTGACCTGCATTGATAAGGAAAGTCCCCTCATATAGGGATCCCTATATAAAATCACAGGTCTAGTCCGTGACCCTTGATTCCCACAACCCTGGGGACTAAGTGCTATTATAATCCTCACTTTACAGATGAAGAAACTGAAGCCCAGAAAATTTAATGACTTGCCGAAAGTCACACAGCTAGCGAGTGTCTGCAGAAGGATTTGAACTCAGGTCTTGCTGACTCCAAGTACACCTCGCCGCCTAAAGGGTTAGTAACAGCAGACAACTGACAACTGCAGCAACCTGTCTAGGTCACCAGTACAGAGAAACCTGGACGCTCTAATTTGAGGTTTTGTCACTCCCTCATCTTAAAAAGAATCATACAATCACCAGATTTAGTTAAAAAGCTGTTTTATATACTTTAGCTGAGACCATGGGATATGTAAGTCAGCCCCTAAAAAATGGAGAGAAAGCTGTGGTCACAAAGGATCTCTCCTCTCCCAGGTTAGGCCTAGGCCATTCCACAACATCTCGCTGGATTTCCTTCCCTTCTTCTCCTGCTATTTTTTCTAGGGTTGAAACTCCCTCAGCAGCATAGGGTTTTGCCTAACATAACACCTGGCTTAGCACCCTCCTCGCTAACAGAAGGTATAACAGAATATATTTGAAGATCCTTGAACTAGACCAAGGAAACCCAATCATTAAGCCTACAGCAGCCCTGCAGAAGGATGGCTCACAGGCCCCACCAAAGGATTTCAGAAGGCCCCCCAAAACGTAGGGTTGCCACTGCGCACTCTCTTGTTTGTCACATGACCAGAGGCAACCAACCATTGACAGTCTGTCTCTAGTCTAACCTATCTGCGCTCAAAGAAGTTTACAAGTTATGCAGGTCTGCACTACAGAATGAAATCTGATATCCCTCGCTGAGATAAAAGACAGAAAGCTTGGGAGGCCGGTGTTTCATGGAGGAAATCCTCCTCTGCCAAGAGACATGGAATTTAATTTTATTTCTTGTGTACATGAAAATACTTGGCCCCACTTCTGGCCACTGGCTAGACTTACCCAGTTCCTTCTAAAGGCAATAGTGTTTACCAGAGCCCCAGTTCTATTGGAGATCACCCCAGCTCCATTTAAGCATCACAGATTTAAAGTCAGAATGGACTTTTGGGGTCACCTAAACCAACTCTCTTATTTTACAAATGAGAAAACTAAAGCCCAGAAAGGTCAAGTGATTTGTGCCACACACGTAATAAGTAGCGGCAGCTAGGTAGTAGAGAGAGGACTTGGCCTGGAGTCAGGAAGACTCAAGTTCAAATCTGGCCTCAGACACTTACTAGCTGAGTGACCCCGGGCAAATCACTTAATCTTGTTTGCCTCAGTTTCCTCATCTGTAAAAGGAGATGGCAAACCATCCCAGTATCTCTGACAAGAAAACCCCAAAAGGGGTCACAAGTAGTCAGACATGATTCAAATAACTGAACAACAACAAATATACTAAAATAGACCCTTCTGCTCCTGACACACAGAGCCTAGGCTGCTGCTCCCTCATTAGTGAATAAGATTCCATCCCACGCTGGAGGAACACTATTCCCTGGGAAGACTGAAAAAGAGCTCAGCACAGAGCGCTTCAAGTCTTCCAAACTAGCTGTTTATTCCTCTACATGCTCTTAGGTAGTGACAAAAACGCTCTCCTTGATTTTAGATTTTTGTCACCGAATCCCTTTTTAAAATTTCAGGATACACAAATGTGTTTTCAGCCTTGTGTCTCTTAACACTTGGTGCAATTCCTTGTACAAGGCAAGTACATAAATATCAAAGAGGTTTTCCTGGTCATCAACAACGAAAAAACAAAGTAAATACAAAACCTATACCGGGCAGACTAGGGCTTGCCACTGGATGGTTAACAAATTAATCTCTATGTGTATGTATGTATGTATGTGCCTGTACACACACACACACACACACACACACACACACACACACACAGTGCTCCTAAAGTCTTAGTGCAGTTTCAAACTCTTAAAGCTCAAACATACTCTAAGACTTTTGAGATATCCTGTAAAATGTTATATGTTATATAAACACACATACATATAAATGTGCGTCTTGAACAGGGACTAAAGATGGGCCGCAACTGTGCAAAAGGAAAAGACTGCCTTTGGGAAATCATGATTACTTTCATTGATTTTTATTTTTAAAATTTTTTTTCTTTTATATAGCATTTTATTTTTTCTAATTACATGTAAAAGCAACTTTTAACATTCATTGTTTAAATAAAATTTTGGGTTTCAAATGTTCTCTCTCCCTCCCCCTGCCTCCCTAAGAGGGTAACCCATTTGATACAGGTTCTATATGTGCAATCATGTAAAACTTATTTCTGTAAGTCATGTTGTATAAGAAGAAACAGAACAAAAGAAAAAAAACAACAAAAAAGTGAAAATAGCAAGCTTTGCTCTGCATTCCGCCACTACCAGTTCTCTCTCTAGATGTGGACAGCATTTTCCATACGATTCCTTTCAACGATCCCATACTGCATCTCTAACATCAAACTTCCTCATCTTAGATGTAGAGCACGAGGTGACTTTGGAGGTCGTCAAATCCAACCCCTTCATTTTACAGATGCAGAAACTGAGGTTGAGAATTAAGTGATTTGCCCAACGTCACAGTGACTAAATCAGGATTTGTACCCAAGTCTACACCACCTGACTCCAAGCTCAACCCTCTCAACCGATGTACTTCCCTGCTAATGGTAATGCTAATACCTAATAAATCAAGGACTGCCAGGATGTCAGAGACATGGAAAATGCCTGGTGAGTGTGAACGGTATGGACAGTGATGACTTGCTAATTCCAAGAGACTCATGATGAAAAATGCTATCTGCACCCGGGGAAAGAACTAAGGAGTCTGAATGCAGACCGAAGCAGACCGCTTTCTCTCTCTTTTTCCCCTTTCTTGTGGTTTTCCCCTTTGGTTCTGATTCTTCTTTCACAACATGACTAACGTGGAAATGTTTAATATGATTATACATGTATAGCCTAGATCGGACTGTATGCCATCTTGGGGAGGGGGCACAATTTAGAACTCAAAATCTTATAAAACTGTTTTAAACTAAAAATAAACAAATTCATTAATTAAAAAAAAAACAGTGATGACTTGCACTGAGAAATAGTATACAAATGTATCGTTTAGGTCCATTTCGTGTTTGCTCACAAATCCATTTCACTACCATACGAACACGACACCTCCCCCGAAAAGTCTTACTTTCACATCTACAGATATGAATTGGTGCTTTCATCTCAATTAATGTTTGTGTTTTTTTCTTTTTTTGGAGGGCAATTGAGGTTAAGTGACTCGCCCAAGGTCACACAGCTAGGAAGCGTGTCAAATGTCTGAGGCTGGATTTGAACTCAGGTCCTCCTGACTCCAGGGCCGGTGCTCTATTCACTGCGCCACCCAGCTGCCCCCGTGTTTGTGGTTTTTTAGGACCGTAGGGTTGGGGAAAGAACACATTTTTGAAGTCGTGCAGCAGGGTTAGGGTAAATTTGATTTCATACTCTGGATGTACATTGTTAAATGTTTTTTACAAGTGTGGCTTCCTAGTTGAGAGTTATTTGTAGCTACTTCCGGGTAGCATTTCAAACTAGTGCCCCCAAAGCTCTGAGAAGACCTCAAAATTCAAGTTTCCTCAGGGTTTAGAGAGGAAATCTTACAGTTCAAGGTTAAGGTGAGTGCTTCCTAGAGCTCCCCATAACAGTGGTATTCCCAAGGCATCACTTAAAGAATACATAGATGGTTCTTTCCTATTCATGCAATTCTATATTTTACAACAGAGGGGGAGAGAAACCTCAAAAACTTTTCTAATAATTGTAAACAATCATAAACTGTAATTGTAAATTATTGTAAACATTAATACCAAATTCAGAAACAAGTTCTTGGCCATAAATGAACTAAAAACCAAATCTATGCAACTGGTCCAGACCTCCACCTGAACTCTGAAAGTTATACCCTTATCCAATTGCCCTCCTACAATCCCAAAATGTTTTTGCACCTACACACATGTATGTGTACTTGCTCTTTCTCTCTCTCTCTCTCTCTCTCTCTCTCTCTCTCTCTCTCTCACACACACACACACACACACACACACACACACAGAGGCATCAGCTCACTCATTTTACAGTCATTATCTAACACTATGTTCCAGGTATTGTTCTAGATCCTAGGATTACCAAGAACGGTCCCTGCCCTCTAAAAGCTTACAATCTGTTGGAGGAAAACCACAAACATAGCTAGGTAAATTTAAATGAACACACACGTATGTAAATAAAAAATAGCTGATTTCCAGAGTGAAGAACACAAGCAACCTGGTAGATCAAGGCTGACTTCCCATAGGAAGTAGCACTTGAGCTGAGCCTTGAAGGAAGCTAGGGATTCTAGGTGGTGGAGATGAGGAGAGAACATATGGGAGACACAGAGAGCCTGTGCAAAGGCACAGAGACAACAAGAAATGGAACGGCAAATAGGTCAGTGTGGAGTGTAATGTGCAATAAGGCATCTCATGAAGGGCTTTAAAATTCCAAACAATTTACTATTTTCTCCTAGAAGGAATTTGGAGTTACTAAAGCTTATTGTACAAGGAAGTAAAATGATTAGGTCTATGCTTTAGGAATATCGATTTGGCAGCTGCGTTGACAGTGGACTCGACAGAGGAGGGACTGGACACAGGGAAACCTATTAACAAGCTAGTGTAACAATACAGGCAAGGAGTGAAAAGGTCTGAAGTAAGGTGGTAGTTGTATGAGCGAAGGAATCATTCATACATGAAAGACGTAGCCTTCACATTTCTGAGATAGATATTAGACACAGGAGCTCTTGCCCCAGAGCTCGCTCAGAAGAACCCACAATCAATGGAATGTTCACTCTGGAACCTCAGCCTACCTTGGGAATGCTATATTCATTTTTCTTGATCCTGATGTAGGTCTCCTTTAAGCATGAGGTTTCAAAGGGGGGTTTGCCTACCAATAAAGTATACCTGCAAATATAAAGAAGGGAAGTGATGTCAAAGGGAAAAAGCTTGACTTCAGTCAGGTCTCCTAATGTAAATTAATCCCAAACGACCAATAATAAAACACAAACATAGAATTATGAGTTGGAAGGAACCACAATTGTAGTGGAGTCCCAACTCGAAGTAGTCATCCCAACTATTTAAAGACCAAGAGGCAATATGGTCTATTGGGGAGGTCTTGGGTGCTGAAGTCAGGAGGACCTGAGTACAAAAACCACCTCAAATACTTATCAGTTGGACAAATTATTCAACTTTCCCTTCCGGCTCTAAACTTTTGATCCTACGATCTCTAGTGAGGAGAAACTAACTTCCTGCCAAAGCTAGCCATTCAACTTTTAGGTAACTCAAGGGAATATTTATCTAACCTCAAGCACAATTCTGCCTCTTTGTGACATCTACCCATCGTTCCTGATTCTTCCCTCTGAAGTCTAACAAGAGTAGTTCTTCTCTTCCACATGACACCCCTTAAAACACTTAAAGTCTGCTCTCATGTTCCCCTTCTCTTCTCCTGGCTAAATACAGCCCATCCTTTCAGATGAGCCTCATGTTACACGGACTCAAGGTCCTTTGCTTTACAATCCAGGTTCCATTCCCCTGGATATCCTCCAGCTTATTAATAATGTTATCTCTAAATGGTTTTGTCCAGAACTAAACACAACACTCCAGATGAAGTCTGTGTTTTGCAAGATAATCACCTCCTACTTCCTTACTGATTGACTGGAAGTGTTGTCTCTACATGCAGACCAAGATTACATTTTGGCTACCAAATTATACTCATGACTAATATTGAGCTTGCGCCCTACTAAGACACAGAGAGAGCTTTTCCAAGAAAATTTTCGAACTGTGCCTCCACCATCTTGAGCTTGCGAAGTTGACTTTTTGCAAGCAAGTGTGAAAGTTGAACGACTCAGAAAAATATCCTTCAGGTTCTAAGGCTGAATCAACAGCAAAGGGGAGAAAACTGGGTACTGGCTGGGATGCCAGGATCAAGAGAAACAAGCTTCCATTCCTCCTCCTCTCTAAGGATCTTTCTTCAGATAACCACAATCACCTAAAAGCAACAGCCAACCCTTCCATCTGTCCTGCCCACCTCCTCACTGTCACTGGAATCTCATCTTCCCTGGATGACCTTTCCTTCTATTCTTCTCTTCCCTGAGACAAAAGGATAAGAGAGCTAAAAAAAGGAAGGCCAGGCCTTGCCTGTTTATAAATCTTTATATGTTGCCTCTGTCATTCTAGTCTCTGGGGTCTCTGATAAAGAGTCGAGTTAGGCCCCTACTCACATGATACACCCAATGGACCAGACATCCACCTCGAAGCTGTGGCCCTTCTTACTTAGCACCTCGGGGGCTATGTAGTTGGGTGTTCCACAGAGAGTCCTCTTCCGCTCACCGTCATATTCCACTCTGGTTGCTAATCCAAAGTCACCTGTGATAAGAATTAGGAAGAAAATCATTTTTCTTCCCAGGAATCCTGATAGGTTTGACCCACATAGTACCATTTAGGTTGTTACTGACGCCCACCTCTGGCACGTAGCAGTCCGGAGCCCTTTCAACAAAGTTTGTCTACAATATAAACAACAAAGTGGCCTACAATGTAAAATATAATTTTTCCATCCCATCTCCCCAGACCAGGGCAATCTAAAGCCTATGAGAGCATTAACACCCCTGCCTCATCCCACTGCGGATTGGGGGCGGAGGGGAGAGGAGTTATATCCTGTCTTGTATAATAGGTGCCTGTCTCCGAATCTTTATGAAATAAGATCTAGAATTCCTTTTGGTTTCCACAGTAAACCCAGGAACACGTCTCTTCCCCCTGGTTCCCCAGTTCTGTTGTACCGGAGAAACAAAGAAAAGCATGGTTTGTTGATTGTTTCTACAGTATCCCGGTGGCTGCCCTCACCTGCCATCTCCCACCTGTTCTATAAAACACGGAGCTATGCGAGGGAAATAGGACTCTGGGCAAACGCTGTTCTGCAAGCATTTTAGGGCTAAATCTTCTTCAATCTAGAGCTCACTTCCATGAGGCTGTGCATTGAGGCATAGCTACTTCCTTTAGCCAAGAGGAGTTACTTAACAAACAGCAAAGCTAAAAAGAAGCCTATAACACTGTCCTGGGCCCTTTGGCTTGCAGAAAAGGCACCAGCCTCAAAGATTTCAGGCGAATCCAAGGGTCCTGAACAGCCACACTGCATAGTCTTCCTGCAATTACGTCTGTCCACGTACGGAGTTCTTGCTCTTCCTGTACGAAATCCCAGCCTGGTTCCAGTCTTACCTATCTTCACCTCCATGTCGTCATTGAGGAAGAGGTTACCCAACTTGAGGTCTCTATGAATAACTTTGTTTTCATGGAGATATTGACAGCCCAGGACAATCTGGCGAAGGTAATACCTGGCCTCGGGCTCAGTCACTGCTTTCCTTCTTTTATGGAGCTCCAGGAGGGACTGTGGGAGGCAGGAGAGACGAGCGCTAAGTCAAAGGGTCTCAGACTCTCTTACAGGGGTAGGGGAGTCGTGTGGGTGTCGGCCTTATTATTCACACCTTGCGGGGAAAGCAGGCAGAGAGCCGCTCCATTCTAATCCTGATTAAGAAAGTACTCCCAGGTGGCTCACTCTCTCCCCGCCTTGAAGGCACTTGGAAGACTCAGACATCCATTGAGCCCTTGAACTTGGGAACTCGAGGGCACGATGGAACTTTGGGTCAGTTGCTGGGTTTACCTCGGCCGGGCCCCAACCCCCTGGGCTCTCTCTAAGTGCCCACGCTGGTTCTATGGTGACGGCTGCGTGGGGAGACCGCAAAGAAAGCACGCCCCAGCCCTACCCCCTCCTCCTTCCTGCAAGCCCTCTAGGGATGCTGGGGCCCTCCACCCCTCGGATAGCCCCCCAGCACCAACGTCCCCCCCGCCCCTCGCCTCGGGGGGCGCTCACCCGCCGGCGGCACAGCTCCAGCACCACGAACACGAAGTCGCTGTCCTCGAAGAAGCCGTGGAAGCCGACGACGTGCTGGTGGACCAGGCTCTTGTGGATGTTGATCTCCATGGACATCTTCTCCTTCTGGTGCGGCTTCAGCAGCAGCGACTTGGGCACGATCTTGCCCGCAAACACCTCTTTGCTCTCCAGGTCCGAGAGCTCGAAGCACTTGGCGAAGCCGCCCTTGCCCAGGAAACGGCCCCGCAGATAGCGCCGCCGGCTGCGCGGGTCCACCAGCACCTCGGGGATCTCCGGCGAGGCCGCGGGAGGGGCGGTCGCTGTCCCGCCGCCCGCTCCTGCTCCGGCTCCGGACCCGCAGACGGCGGCGGGCTTGCCCCGGGGCTCCGAGGAACCCACGCCGGGCTGCCGCAGGGGCAGCTTCGCGGGCGCCGAGCTCATGGTGCTGCAGCCGCCGCCGCTGTCTCCGGCCGGACCCGACGCCTCTCCGTGCTCTGCCGGCTGCCGCTCCGTCCTCCTTCTCGAGCTTCTCGCCGGGCTGGGCTTGCCCGAGTGCGGCGCGGCGGCGGCAGTGGCGGCTCTGGCTCCGGCTCCGGTTCGGCTCGGTTCCGGCTCGGCTCGGCCGCGCTCTGCCCAGCCAAGCGGCGCGGCTGCAGGGTCAGCGAAAATAGCCCAGAATTCAAACCCAGCGCCGGGAACGTTACCGAGCGGTCCGCGCCGCCGATTGGCTGCAGCGATTTAAAATCCAAACCCGCCTACCGCGGGGCACTATGGGAGAGACCTCGCCTCGTCCACCCTCCAGCCCCTGCCCCGCCTTCGTAGGCGAGCCTCTCTTTCAACAAACTTTATTGACAGCGAGCGGGCGGGCGCTGACCATCCTGCGCAGCCTGGAGACTGAGCCCCGCTCCACCTTAGAGGAAGGACGGATGGAGAAGCGAGGGGCAAAGCGATCAACGGCAGTGACTGCTGCAGGAAGGAATCCCAGGGAGGGGGAAATAAATCCAGGGAACTATCCAGGAGCCGCGTATTGTTTAGTCCAGTCTGTAGCTGAACAAGAATCTCCTTTTTAGTGTTACAAAGTGGCCACCCAGTCTTTGCGTGAAGACTACGTATCTATGTGTGTTTGCGTGTGTATATGTGTGTATGTATATGCATGTATGTGTATATGTATATGTAATCTAGTCACAGACATGTACTAGCTGTGTGACCCAGAGCAAGTCACTGAACCCTGTTTGCCTCAGTTTCCTCATCTGTAAAATGAGCCGAAGAAGGAAATGGCAAACCCCTTCAATATCTTTACCAAGAAAATCCTGAATGGGATCACAAAGAGTCAGACACGACTGAAAAACGACTAAACGGCAAAATACATGTATATGTGTGTGTGTATGTATGTATATATATATGTGTGTGTATATATACGTATGTATGTATGTATATGTATATGTATATATCCTTCTCCAGGGGCAAAACAGTTCACTTTGGCAAAGCTCTATTTGCTGGGAAGTTTTTCCTAAAACTGGCGAGTAAATCTGTTTCTCCATAACTTCTTCCACTCGCCAGTCTAGTTCTGCCCTCTGGGTCCAAGCAGAACAAGCTAATTCCTTTTTGATGCGACAGTCCTTCAAATACTTGTAGGCAACAGTCTCTCGGGTCCCCACCCTACACTCGCTTTCCTACCCCATCCTGCCCCAGTCTTTTCCTTGCCGTTCTAAATGTCCCCCAGTTCCTTGAACTCCTCTTTGTATGACAGGGACTCCAGTCCTTTCACTAAACCCTGCACCTTTTGAACCCTTCCCTGCTTGTTGTTCTTAAAATGTTGCCTCTTTGTTCAAGAACTTTCAGGGACTCCCTAATAACTCTACGATTGGATATAGAATATAGAAAAATCCTTCCCAACTCCTATCACAAACTTATTGAACTTAGGGTCCAACCAAATTGGTCTATTTGCTGATCCCGGGATCCGGGATCCCATTTCCAGTCCTTAGTGCCTTTGTATGAACAATCAAATAAATTCATCCCATATACCCGGATTGCACTGCTTCTTCAGCTCGGACTTTCATAATTCTTAATTTGGCTCTGTTCAGACGCTGCCTCCTATCAGAAGCTTTTCTGATTCCCCCTGCTTGTTACTGATTTCTCCCTCCTTAAATTTTCAAGTACATACTTGTAATTTAATCAGTGCTATATTAGAACAAGCTCGTATTTGCTAGAGAGAGAACCATTTAAAATTTTCTGTGTGAGCATTTACAATTGGGAAATCAGCGATTGCTACGAATCAGAGCTTTTTTTGTTATTTGTTGATTTGTAGACCTTAAAAAAGTAATGAAAAAAGCTATAATACAAATTAGACTGAAAAATGTGTCATGGAATCCCAAAGAACTTATGATGAAAAATGCTATTCCTTTGAGAAAAAGAAAACTGAAGCATACTATTTTTTTTACTTTCTTTCCTTCTTTCATTTCTTTTTTTTTTTTTTGGTTCCAGTTTTCTTCCACAAAATGACTAATATGGAAATATGTTTTACATGATTGCACATGTATAACCTATATCAGATTGTTTACCATCTCAAAGAGGAGAGAGGGGAGGGAGGGAAAGACAATTTGGAACTCAAAACTTAAAAAATATAGAATGCTAAAAATTGTTTTATATGTAAATAAAATATTGTTTGAACTTTTAAAAATAGAAAAATGTGTCATGCTTACATTTTCCCAGAGAGCTGGTTGTTAAACATTTGTCAGCATATCCCTGAGTCTAATTTTTATTAGACTATAAGCTTCTTGAAAGTGGAGGATGTTTATCATTTTTTTCTTTTGACTTCCACTCAAATAATTATTTTATATTGTTTTATATAGACGTACTTTGTGTTGGCCTTGCTTACTTGTATACATCTTGTATCCTCTCAGTATACTGTCTCACACTTGGCACAGTGCTGGCACATGGTAAGGCACTTAATAAATTTTTGTTGACTAACGGTAGGAGAGTTGGAGACCAACTCTAGGATCTAATCACAGAAAGTAAGGGACCATCATTTCTCAAACATATGGAGAACTGAGTCAAATTTTTAAGAATACAAGGCATTCCTCCATTGATAAATGGTCAAAGGAGATGAAAAGGCAGTTTTCAGATGAAGACATCAAAGCTATCTAGTCATATGAAAAAATGCTCTAAATCACTACTCAATGGAAAAATTAAAATTAAAATAACTCTGTGGTACCACACCTATCAAAATAGCTAATATGACAGAAAAGGAAAATGCTATATGTTGGAGAGGATGTGGGAAAATTGGGACTTAGCTCTTCTCAGCAATACAATGACGCATAAGAATTTCAAAAGACTGGTGATGGAAAATGCTGTCCACATCCAGAGAAAGAACTATGGAGTCTGAATGCAAATCAAAGCATATTATTTTCACCTTTTTTCATGTTTTTTTTTCCTTTTCTTCTGTTTCTTCTTTTGTTTTGTTTTTTTTTGTGGGGGGGGAAGGCAGGGCCGGATTTGAACTGGGGTCCTCCTGACTCCAGGGCTGGTGCTCTACTCACTGCACCACCTAGCTGCCCGTCTTCTATTTCTTCTTTTACAATATTGATGGAATCCTAATAGAGCTGCCCCTAGCCCCAATATTCTAACTTCTTTATGGGCCCCACTGAACAGCAGGCATGGCCTGATTTGACCACACAATCTGGCCTTAACCACATCACAGGCCCCCAAACTCAATCATAGGCAGACCCACTGCCTCTAGCTAACCATTGCCCCCAGAGTTAACCCTCTAGCTAGCCTCTACCCCCAGATCTAATTCACATATTTCCCACAGAAACAGGTGTGTCCATGCACTCAACCTTAACCACATCATCCACCTTGACCAGACGGGACCACAATAGCTAGCCAATCAGAAAGCAGCACCACCAGGATATAAAGCAGGTTGCTTGGCCACCAAACCATAGAAGGGGCCCACCCCAAGATAGCACCCACGCAATAATAATAAAGAGCTAACCTAGAGTGAACTTATGGTGTAGAGAGGTTTATTATAATTTCATTATCATACATACATGTTCCCCCTTCACTCCCTTTTTGGGTTTTCCTGTATGCACTGTGGGTAACTGCATGCACAGTTCCACCAAGGCTGGGACCCCTCCCCTATTACCTGATCTCTTCACAAACCCCTCCTGCATTTTTAATATTAATCATATCCCTATATCCTATGTAAATTTTTATTGTGTAATCAGCATTATATGTACTATAAAATTGTCTGTCTTGCCTTACTGAAGTTGCTAATTCCTCTAAGGAACTTAGCCACTCACCAGAGCGTGAAACCTCAAAACCATAATAAATCTTTCTAACTGGCTTGGAGTCCTCCTGAGTCTTTAAAATTCTTTAGAGACATTGGGCAGCAACTCAACTTGCCCCTTATTAATATGACTAATATGGAAATATGTTTTACATGATTGCACATATATAACATATCAAATTGCTGACTGTCCTTAAAGAGGGGTCAGGGGAGGAAGAAAATTTGGAACTCAAAATTTTATAAAAAGTGAATGTCAAAAATTGTCTCTAAATGTAATTGGAAAAAATTAAATATTATTTTTAAAAAAAGAGAAAGTAAGGGGCCAAAAATGACATGTGAAATAACATTAAAGATCTGGCCGCTCCTAGTAATCTCTTTACTAAGGAAGAACGAGTTTTTATGGAAGTCTAATGATGATCTTTTTATATCAGGACACATTTTAAGCTGTTTTTGAGAAAGACAAATACTCGTAGAAAGGAATGTTAAGTAAAAATCTTGTGAGAAAAAGATAACAAAAAATTTAAAATTTTAAAAAATCTTTTGTATGATCAATTTTGTTAGCTAATTTATTGCAACAACCATCCCCACTGCACTACTTAACTGGTACTATGAAGACTGTGACAATATTCTGCCCTATAATTCTGTCTAGTATTCCAGTACTTTGGAGTTGTAGGTTAGCTAGGCTGAAGCTCCCTTCCCTAAGCACACCATTCCCTACAAAAAATGTTTGAATTGATTTGAGTAGAGGGTATGCCCAGTAGGAAGCCTTGGCAATTTAAGATTACAAAATTTTTACTTCATCTGAGACAGTCACTCAGTTAATAAGATGGAAATGGAACAACAAGCATGCAAGCCCACACTGACCTAACTCTGAATTAGTGAAAGAAAACCACCTTGGTTCTTGGTCTGAAGGTGGGAAACTCTTGCTGGTTAGGGAAGTTCCCAAAGCAAGGTTGTTGTTGTTTAGTCATTTTCAGTTGTGTCTGAGTCTTTGTGGCCCTTTTGGGGGGTTTTCTTGGCAAAGATACTAGAATGACTTGCCATTTCCTTCTTTAGCTCATTTTACAGATGAAGAAACTGAGGCAAAAAGGGTCAAGTGATTTGCCCAGAATCAGACTACCTTTTTTCTATTTTTTTTCTTTTTTCTTTTTCCCTTTCCAGACCTGTGATCTTCTAAACTTCAAAATAATGCCTCTATTCATCCTGGAACTTCTTTCAGTTCCTCAGGCTTTTTCACTCAGGAATATTCTATCATCTTCTGCTGCCTACTCACCATAGAATAATCTTCTTCATGTGGTAAAATTGGGACACTAATGCACCGTTAGTGGAATTGTGAACTGATCCAGCCATTCAGAGAGCAATTTGGAACTATGCCCAAAGGGTAATCATGTTGTGCACACCCTTTCATCCAGCAATACCACTACTAGATCTGTATCCCAAAGATATTATAAAAAAGGAAAAAGGACCAATGTGTAGAAAAATATTTATAGCTGTTCTTTCTGTGGTGGCAAAAAATTGTAAATTGAGGGGATGCTGTAAGTAAGGAGGATTTTGTTATCCTTTTAGAGTTTAGTTTCTTGAGATTCATGGCCATGGCAACATCTGGTTTCTAGGTGTTAGATAATAACTCCCAGAATAGCCCCAAGGATCCTAGATAGTAATTCCTAAAATCATAGTGATAGACAGTCCTACTGAGGCTATGCCATAGGAGGATATAGGGGTAACAACATGATATTTACTATGCTTACACAGAATGACAATATTGCTAAACTTAACCTGTGAGCTTAATGTTGGCAAGATGCCTTCTTTGTCTGTTGTCCTATAAAGCAAGCGGGCACCAATCAGTGAGTGGGGAATCCATAGGGGCATCCATGGGGGAATCCATTTGGGATTTGGCTAATGCATAGAAGAATGCATGTACCTGCCTCAATCAGCCCCCATTGAGGCTTGAGGGAATTTAGGAGAGTACATCAGCTGGAATTCTGTGCCTGTCTCGATTTGCCCCATTGAGATGTAGGGGTAGTTGCCCTGACTTCTTGTCGGCCCCTTTGAGAAGGGTGATAAGGGAATGTTGTAGGATCTCGTGCTCCCATCATCAGCAACTCCCTTTTGAGGAGACTAGACTAGAATAAAGTAAGATTATTAACCCTTCCAAAGCTGTCTCCCTGTCCTTCCCGTCTGATCAGATCAAGAGTGGACCTGTTAGAGGCTGGTGTCTGAAAACTCCAGTGCCTCCTGTGTGTTATTTTCGAAATAGATGCTCATCAATTGGGGAGTGATGATCCACTCTCATTGTCCTTTTCACTAATCCATCATAGCTTAGGTCTTAGACATCTCATAAAGTTGTCTGGTTTTGGAAAACATCTCCTGATACAGTCCTCTGGTCCTCTGGAAATCTTTCCTCATAGGCTTTCTGGAATGGGTGGCACTTCAGAGTAACTTCTAGCAAATTTGCTTCTCCAGGTCTGGTCACTTTTAGGAATCCCTTTCTCCATTAAAATCTCTTACAAAATAGATCTTAATACAATTCATGTTTGCTTCACCAATAACCAGGTCAAGTAGTGGCAGCTAGTTCAAACCTGATTAAAAACTGCTAAATCAGAGAATTTACATTTTTCCATATGCCTTGATGCTCCTATCCTTATCTGAAACAGATATTCAAACACTGCCAGGATGAAGGGAGCATATAAAAGAATCCATGAGGATCTAACTGTAATGGCAAGCAAAGTGGGACTTCTTGCTGCTTTTTCTTTTGGAGTGCTTCTCAGCACTAAGGCAATCAGATGCCTTTGATTGAGTCTTTGATTGAATCAAGAGTCTTTGATGACCTGCTTCAGTCACAAGAAAGCCTAAGTCACATGAGTTTAAGTCACATGGTTGTGACTGCCCTCTGACCTTGAAGAAGAGTATATGTACTCTGAGGTTAGCATTTTGCTTTGGGGGCTGACTCATTGGAAGAATGTTAGTGTGATTTGGCTAGATGAGACTCTAGGTAACCATTAAGGAGCCCCCCAGCTTTGAAAACCCAGATGCTGGTGCTTGGCTGTCTGGTAACTATGTATGTATTGCTATGAACAGACAGACGCCTCGTCTGCTGATTTGTGTTACTTGCTCTATTTGTATAATTTCCGCTTGTAATTTCTGTTTGTGTTTTCTCTGAAGTTCAGGGTACTGACTTTTTCCCCTGAACTAAGTGAATGATATATGTATGTTTAATTAAAGTGAGATTGTAAAACCCTTAAAGTTGCTTTCCTTAGAAAAGCAGATCAAAGAACCTGTGCTAGCAGCCCTCCTGTGTGCTAGTGTTATTAGCCTTACACCTCCACAGTAGTTGCAAGCAGCATTGTTGTTACACTAACTTATAGAATGAGCCCTTTGATAACTTTTAGTGTTTATTTATTCAAGTTCCAGAGAAGAAAGAGACTTCGGTTTAATACCTATAATGGCCTTGTGATATAAGTTAGCTAACTGGCATCTTGATATATTTGGGAAATTCAAATTTTTAACCTGATTTTATATTTGACATATATAATTTATGATTATCTGCTCTTGTTATTATTAGTAATTTTTTATTTATGATTTAGTTTTACCTGCTCATTACCCCCTCAGGAGTTTGAGATTCTGCTAAGGAACTAATAACAGAACATTTTTTTTAATAAGAAGATGATCATAACAGAATTCATTTAAAAGTTGCCAAATTAACTTCAATCATAACAAAAGGCTCTGGGATGGGATGTATAAATATATTGAGTAATCAGTTCAAGACAGTGCATATCAAATAAATTGTCTACAATAAAACATGTTCACACTTCAAGACACACTCAATAATCAGGTAGTACTTCCAAATTAAGTAATAAACTCAAATAAAATTGACTTTTCCGATTTAGATAACACAACATATTCCATAAATTACTCTTCTCTAAGGAAATTGATTGTACTAAATTCTTGTACTAAAATTTTAAATTGTTATTTTTTAATTTAGTCCTTTTCCGGGTATTTTTAAAATTTTTATTTATTTACTTATTTATTAAAGTTCGCAAAGCACTTTATATTTGACTCCCTTCTCCATAGTGTCCTTTTTTACAAGTTAAGAAATTGGGACTCAAAGAGGTTAAATGACTTGCCTAGGGTCCTACAGATAGAGATGGGTGGTCTCCAAAATGAAAGACTCTGGCAGGAGTCCATGGGCTTCAGGATCACTCATTTGGAGGATGGGAAGATGGGTCCCATCTTACTCATAATCTCCAATACAACCATACCTTTCCCTTCACCTGGTGCCTTCTGACATTACTCCACTCTGCCCTCTCCTACTACTGTGAAAATTATCAACCTCTTTCCATTGACCTTGGCTTCCTTTGACCCTCATTCACCTACTTCATTTTCTTTTCAAGGGCCTTTGGTTTTCAACATTCATTTCCACAAGATTTTCTCCCCATTTCTGCCCTCCTCCCCACCCCAAGATGTCATGTATTCTGATTGCCCCTTTCCCCAGTCTGCCCTCCTTTCCATTACCCCACTCCCCCCCACCAATCCCTTTGCCCTTTACTTTCTTATAGGGCAAGCTAGGTTTCTATACCCCATTGCCTGTATATCTTATTTCCCAGTTGCATGTAAAAACAATTTTTTTAACATTTGTTTTTAGAACCTTGAGTTCCAAATTCTCTCCCTTCTTCCCTCTCCACCCACTCTCCTTGGAAAGCAAGCAATTCAATATAGGTTATATGTTTATCATTGCACAAAACATTTCCATAATAGTCATGTTGTGAAAGACTAACTATATTTCCCTCCATCCTATCCTGTCCCCCTTTATTCAGCTTTCTCCTTTGACGCTGTCCCTTTTCAAAAGTGTTTGCTTTTGACTACCTCCTCCCCCAATCTGCCTTCCCTTCTATTATCCCTCCCCCCCCCATCCCCTTCCTCCCTACTTTCTTGTGGGGTAGGGTACCCAATTGAGTGTGTATGTTGTTCCCTCCTTAAGCCAAATCTGATGAGAGCAAGATTCACTCATTCCCCTTCACCTGTCCCCTCTTCTCTTCCATTATGACAGCTTTTTCTTACCACTTTTATGTGAGATAATTTACCTCATTCTATCTCTCCCTTTCTCCTCCCAATATATTCCTCTCTCACATCTTAATTTTATTTTTTTAGATATCATCCCTTTATATTTAACTCACCCTATGCCCTCTCTCTCTCTCTCTCTCTCTCTCTCTCTCTCTATATATATATATATATATATATATATATGTATATATATATATATATATATATATATATATATATATATATATATGTATATTCCCTTCAACTACCCTAATACTGAAAAAGGTCTCATGAGGTACAAATATCATCTTTCCATGTAGGAATGTAAACAAAACAGCTCAACTTTAGTAAGCCCCTTATGATTTCTCTTTCCTGTTTACTTTTTCATGTTTCTCTTGATTATTATATCTGAAAGTCAAATTTTCTATTCAGCTCTGGTCTTTTCATCAAGAATGCTTGAAAGTTCTCTATTTCATTGAAAATCCATATTTTGCCCTGAAGCATTAAACTAAGTTTTGCTGGGTAGGTGATTCTTGGTTTTAATCCTAGCTCCTTTGACTTCTGGAATATCGTATTCCAGGTACTTTGATCACTTGATATAGAAGCTGCTCGATCTTGTGTTATCCTGATTGTGTTTCCACACAGAATATGGATATATCAGGGCAGTTTCCCTTGATAATTTTTTGAAAGATGATATCTAGGTTCTTTTTTTGATCATGGCTTTCAGGTAGTCTTTCTCCTGGATCCATTCTCCAGGTCAGTGGTTTTTCCAATGAGATATTTCACATTGTCTTCCACTTTTTCATTCCTTTGGTTCTGTTTTATATATCTTGATTTCTCATAAAGTCACTAGCTTCCACTTGCTCCAATCTAATCTTTAAGGTAGTATTTTCTTCAGTGGTCTTTTGAACCTCCTTTTCCATTTGGTTGATTCTGCCTTTTAAGGCATTCTTCGCCTCATTGGCTTTTTGGAGCTCTGTTGCCATTTGGTTTAGTCTATTTTCAAGGTGTTATTTTCTTCAGTATTTGGGGGGAGGTCTCCTTTAGCAAGTCATTGACACGTTTTTCATGATTTTCTTGCATCACTCTTATTTCTCTTCCCAATTTTTCCTCTACTTCCCTTACTTGCCTTTCCAAATCCTTTTTGAGCTCTTCCATGGCCTGAGACCAATTCGTATTTTTCTTGGAGGCTTCTGATGTAGGATCTTTGACTTTATTGACTTCTTCTGGCTGTAGGTTTTGATCTTCTTTGTCACCAAAGAAAGATTCTATAGTCTGAGTCCTTTTATTCTGCCTGCTCATTTTCCCAGCCAATTACTTGACTTTTGAGGTCTTTGTCAGGGTATGACTACTTCCAGAGTGGAGAGTGCTTTGTCCCAAGCTTCAGGGGTTTCATGCTGCTATTTTCAGAGATACTGCTATTCTGAGGTGGTACAACACTCCTCTCCTGTTCTGTGCTCTGGTCTGTGAATGCAAGCACTCCTTTCTGCCACGTAACTACCAGGACGACTCTCTCTCCACAGTCACCACAAGCTCTGCCACACCAATGCTCCTCTTCCCCCAAGGATGGACAACAAGGATTGTGACCCAGATCCAAGCAGGGCAAAATGAGGGAATGCTGCCTTAGTGCCAGCAAAGAGATCCCTGCACTCCTGCTCTGATCAGCCACCTGATTTCCCCCACTGTCTGTGGGCCTGGAGCTCAGGAAGCAGTCGCCACAGTTGCAGCTGCAGCCACAGCTACAGCCACTTCTGCTGCCCTGGGGTTAGGGCAGGACCAGGCACTTCTTTCCCCCAGGTCCTACACTTTTCCCACTGACATGCTCTGTGGGCATTTGTGGGTTGAGAAGTCTGGAAACTGTCACAGCTCAGTGATTCAGGGCCCTGAGGCCTGCTCTGCCCGATCTACTCTGGCCTCCCACGGCCCAAGCTGGGCTGTGCTCTGGTCCCAGCACAGTATGATAGACCCTTCCCAGCGACCATCCAGGCTGTCTTGGGCCAGAGACTTATTTCACTCTGTCATTTTGTGGGTTCTGTAGCTCTAGAATTTGTTTAAAGTCATTTTTTACAGGTGTTTGGAGGGATTTGGGGGAGAGTTCAAGCAAGTTCCTGTTTTCAAGTTGCCATCTTGGCTCTGCCCCCTAATTTAGTCTTAATAATTAATAGAATAACAGCTTGTTTTCATAAACTATTGCATTAATATCAGATTATTCTTACAATTTTTTGAAACATTTAAGGACCTTATTTTATACAAAAATATCTCTAAGTAGTAACAGGCAGATGACAAGATCAAATGCTCATCTGCTTGGTGGTTTATAATATAGAAAGGATTAAATAGCTCTTATTTTGCATCTCATTATAGTTATGCATATTATCATATGCATCTTATTATAGTAGATCAGATGTGCTCCAGTATTTGCCTATGAGATTCAGATTCAATAATGTGTTTATACTTATTTACACCTACCATAATTACAGAAATTTGCCACAAGAGGAGGATGGGGACATAGCTATAGTAAAGGAAAAATGTTTCCCCAACTTCATGTCAATCCCAGGCAAGAGTCACGTAGTTAGTATAGCCAGGCTTAAAGTCAGTCAAAGAGGAAATGTTATACGGGTAAATTGAGTAAGAGGAATCCTACCTCAGTCCATCCCAAGAGTCATTCTCCCAGCCTTTCCCACCAGAACTCCACCTCTATGCAGTTCACGGATGTCAACTCCATAGGGTTTATGGCCTCATTGGCCTAACAGCATGTCTTGATGATCATACCCAGAGTCATTCTCAGAATAATATCAATTACCATCCCATAAGGTCTTAAATAGCAAGCTCTAGTAATCAGAGGTTTGGGTTCATTTAGAACAAGTATTGACTATAGTCTCATATTGAAAACACTAAGAGAGTCATCATAAAAAAATCTTGCACCAGTTAGAGATATTTGCTATTAGAGGAAGAAGCAGGGACTTGAATATAACACATCAATACTGGTCCTATGCCCAAGGCTCAGAATGACTATAGGCAGCCTAGAATATGGAACCGGGTAAGTAAATTTCTTGTGTGGGAAGATGAATTAAGAGAATCCAACCTTAGCCTTTCCAAGGTTACCCTCCCAGAGACCGATATCCACTGTCCTTAGATCTCAGATGTCACTCCCATTGAGCTACTGGCATTTTTCTTGAAGTGCTCATTTAGGGTTAGCCCAAGGACACAACAAACCTAAGAATGAAGCTCAGAAAGAATATTCCGGGTCCCAAAAAGTTTTCACTTCAAAAAGCAAAGTCTTACTAATCACCGTAAAGGCTGGACAAAATTGTTGTCAATATTCTTAAAGTTAACAAATTGGCTAACAAAATTTATCAGGCCTTCAAAAAAATCATACAAAAGATTTTTACTTAACATTCCTTTCTACTAGTATTTGACTTTCTCAAAAACAGCTTAAAATTTGTCCTGATATAAAAGGATAATCATTGGATTTTCACGAAGTAATATAGCTGGAAACCTCTAAACTGACAGATATCTCTTGTTCAACCTTTAATGTTAAGAGTAGGCTGGTCAAAATGTAATTTCAGTATAGACCATTCCAGATGTAACTTCATAATTCTCAATAGTCTTATACTATAAATTCATAATTACCATAAATAAATTCCTAATTACCACCACCACCACCACCCCATCAAAAAGTGTGTGCAATGTGGGAAGGGATTCAGTTTACTAAGTGAAGCAATGCCAAAAAATATACCCAATTAGATTGGTCTTATTATAGTAACCCCTAATAGCTTAACCCAGGGGTGAGGAACCTGTGTCCTTGAGGCCACATGCGGCCTTCTGGGTCCTTAGGTATAGCCTTTCGACTGAATCCAAGTTTTATGGAACAAATCTTTTTATTAAGGAGATTTGTTCTGTGAAGTTTGGATTTAGTCAAAGGGTTGCACTTGAGGACCTAGAGGGCCACATGTGGCATTGAGGCCACAGGTTCCCCACTCCTGGAATAATTGTACATTTTTTTATAAGTGATAGCCAAATGATTTAGATGAAACTTCCTCTTTACTATAGGCAAGTATTTCAGAATATTAACAGTTTTCAAACATTTTCTTTTACTTTAACAGTTCTGTTCACAATATAGCAACATCCAGATTAGAAAGAAATTAAGATCCTAAGTAGTATATCTGTACAATAGCATAAATGATATTATGGATTTGAAATAGAAAATAAAACCCATTTCTAGTTGCTATCTCAGTTCAGTTGGACGTATCTCTAAATTGCTTTAAACAAAAAAAAATCATCCTGAACAAATTTAAGTACAACTTACATAAAATTGATTTGTAAACTTTTCCATTTTAGTTAGGGGTGGTAGGTATTTTTACCTCAGTAGCTCTTAGGTTTAACCATTATAGAATATATAACATGTCACCAGAAGAGCTGAAACAAAGTTATAACCATGTCAAACATCTTATAAGATAAAAACAAGAAATTTTTTTTCATTATTATAATCTACATAGAATGTTCTTTACACTGAAAGTATACTTTAACAATATCCAAATGAAAAGAGAAGCTATTTTTCTATGTTGGTGTTAACAAGTTTCACTATATATATAAATTTTACATTAATAATACTAAGAAATACATATAAAGCTTTATTAGTTAGAATTCACACCAGTGATCAGTAGGTGAGTTTAACACGTGCTGCGCTAAAATATAAGATTCTAGTTGGCAGACTGGTTTTTAGCCCAGGAAAAAAAGACAGGAGTCTGATCTGATGCTGGCAGAGCATGGTCCATTTTCCTTGAGGAAGAAACCTTGGAGTTTTCACAGAAGGAGTTAATTAAATAATTCTCAATTTGAACACTACAATTTGAACTAGGAAACATTTATGGTCCTATATAATAGCCACAGATCTCAATAACCAATATTGTTGAAATAACCAAAATTTATACACAGTGTTAGATTTATAATAATGGCTTCCTACAGACCATCCTGAAAAATAGATAGACATGACTGTCCAGATGCTTAGCTAACCTTACTTGTAGGAGAGTGAAGTCAAAGCTGCATTAATTTTTAGGACAGTGTGGTCAATGGTTAGAGACAGATTTTTTTTCCCCTTTTTGGAGGAGGAAGGAATAAAAAGTTTTTCTTTGTAATTTCTAGTTCTTAATTAAAATCAAATCAATGTACTTTTACCTGAGTGTGGGCTAGAACTTGAAATCTTAAAATGTTGACACCCTGCTCAGTGGTCAATTTGCTATAAAAGGACAGCACTCAGTCTTAATTCTTTAAAACATTTTTATTTAAAGTTTTATGTGACAAATTCCATCCCTCTCACTCCACCTCCCTGAGATGATAAGTCACATAATTTGTAAAACATTTCCATATTAGTCATTTTGTACAAGAAGACTCAAATAAAAGAAGAATGAGAGAAAAGAATGTGAAAAGAAGTATGCTTCAGTCTGTATTCAAAGAATATCAGTTCCTTCTCTGGAGGTGGATAGTATGCTTCATCATTAGTCCTTTGGGATTGTCTTGGATCATTGTATTGCTGAGAATAACTATGTCATTCACAATTCTTCATCAAACAATATTGTTGTTACTGTGTCCAATATTCTCCTGGTTCTGTTCACTTCACTATGCATCAACTCATGTAAGGCTTTCTTGATTTTTCTGAAATCATCCTGCTGGTCATTTCTCATAGTACAATAATATTCCATTACAATCATATAACACAGCTTGTTTAGCCATTTCCCAATTGATGGGCATCCCTTCAATTTCCAATTCTTAGCCATCACAAAAAAAATTTTTGTACAAATAGGTCTTTTTTCCTTTTTTGGGATATCTTTGAGATATAGACCTAGCAGTGATGTTACTGGATCAAAGGCTGCATAGTTTGATTGCCCATTGGGCATAGTTCCAAATTGCTCTCCAGAATGGTTGGATCAGTTCATAACTCCACCAACAGTGTATTAGCGTCCCAATTTTCCCACATCCCTCCCAACATCCTGTGTTTTCCTTTTTTGTCATATTAGCCAACCTAATAGGTGTGAGGTGGTACCTCAGAGTTGTTTTAATTTGCATTTCTCTAATCAATAGTGATTTAGAACATTTTTTCATATGACTATAGAGTGCTTTAATTTCTTCACCTGAAAACTGCCTGTTCATATCCTTTGACCATTTATCAATTGGAGAATGACTTTAATTTTTATAAATTTGACTCAGATCTCTATATATCTGAGAAACGAAGCCTTTATCAGAGATACTTGTAAAAAATTTTTCCCAGTTTTCTGCTTTCCTTATAATTTTGTCAACCTTATTTTAAACTTTTAGATGTCTAATAAGACTTTGGGACTCTGCCTTTCACAGATGAGGATATTTTAAAGGGTTCCTTGCTATGCCAACTTTACAGAAAACTATCTCCTATATTTCTTTTTTTAATACTATTTTATTTTTTCCAATAACATGTAAAAACCATTTTAAACATTCATTTTTATAAAATTTTGAATCTCCTATATTTCTAAAAAGTTTTTTATATTTACATCAGTCTTTTAACAATTAAATCCATAATCTAAAATAATCAAAGAAGAGCTCACTTTTTAAACAATATTTATAATACAACGAATTATCAAATTAATGTTAGGTATTATCTTTCTACACATTACAAATCAAATAATTGAGGTAACTTGGCTTAAAACCACATAGCTAACAAGTTTCCTGGTCCATACAGTATAATAAATTCTAGGAGGGTCACATTTCCCTTAAAATGAGCCCAGAATAAATTCAATTATATCTGGATCTATTTTCCAAATAGTATTGTACAGAATTTCAATTTATAATTTCAGTTAGTTAGTATTATGTTTTATACAAGGGCTATTCATTCCAAGCATTTTATATTATAGGATTCACTATTTCCAGCTAATTCACTGCCAAAGATTTTCAAAATGGCAGTAATCTACCCCATTATCACACTCAGGAACACCTTGCTTATCAGATTTCTCCTAATTGTTATAGACTTTCAAATCAAGCTACAAAATTTTCATTCTCAATCTTTCTACTTAAATAAAGTCAAACTTCCTTCCACCCTCTCTCTCTTACGGTTTGAAGACCCAAACCTTCTTGTATCTTCCCTATTTTCCCTGAAGCTTTTATTTCTTTCCAAATCTTTCAAATCCATTACTCAGACTTCCCAGCTCTCCTTTACATTTCAACCATATTCCAGACTGTATTCATTCTACTGAATATTTCCTTCATAACTTTAGCAAATACTGTTGCTAACTTTTCCCAAAGTGTATAGTTAATTTCAACCCAAGGGGTTTTCTTCATTAATTTACTTATCATAATTATACTCTGTTGTTTGATATTATAATCCAGGAGATCCAAAGAGCTCCACTGTATTGCCTATTCCTAGTCCCAGAAGAAGTTTGTGGGACAAATTCTCTTTTAGAAAATCATTAAGATGTTTTTAGTAATTACAAAAATTCAGGAGGTATGCAGTGGCTTATGTTCCTGTTAAAATACAAGAGTGGGGTTCTGGCTTCTCCCAATCCCAATAACAGCTTACAAAAGACTTAGCTACCTAATTAACAATAAAGATCTATTATGTGAAATCAAAGCAGTTTTCCAAATTAAATCATACTTACTCTTTTTGCTTTTCTGCTTACTTACTCTTCATTTTTCAGAATCTGGAGAGAGATAATACTTTGTAATTCGTAAGTCAAGAGAGTCGTATTTTTCAATTCTTACCAAAATTCATATACAAACTGTTTTCACTATGGTAATATACATTTTAAACATTGATTGCCAAAATTCCAAAGTGGTTGCATTTAAGGACACTATAGAGAAATTTTGATGAAAATCTTAAAGGATAAAAATTTGTTTTGAAGTTTTAAACACATTTCAGATATATTGGGTGGGCAAAAACAGTTTAAATTGAACATAATTCACAAACTTTAGTTTTGGGATCCAATTAAACCTAGATTTGTAAACTTTTAATATTCAACATTATTTTCCAATTAAAGTTTTTAGTATACCTTTCAATTTAGTTTAAATTTAGCTGAAATTCACTCCAGAGGGGCCACATGACATCGGATTAGGATGGGCAGGAGGCCATCGATTAATCTCAATTAAGACTAAAAATTAAAGGTACAGGACACAAGAACAGGGGAGCTATATCCGGAAGTCTCCTTTCTTCTTAGCTATGAAATAATAAATCTGAATCTGTTATAAAAATGAGTAGGAATCTTATAATTTACAGCAAAATTTCCAAGTTCAAAATACATACCAATTAAAAAATTATTCCTATATTGATTCCTACTTCACTAATTTAATTTGCAAATCTCCTAAGCATACAATTAATATTCCTAACATTTCCTTACAAGCTTTTCTTTTGTCCATCAAATCCTTACATTTCTAAACTTGACCAGTTCAGTTCATTTGGCCAGTGAAAAGAAAGATCTCTTTGGAAGCTCGGAGCTTTCCAGAGGGTGTGAACAATTACACTGACAAAGACTCTAAGAGCCACGGAAAAACACACAAACAGACCTACAGGTTAACCACAAACAAACAGAAAACATTCAAAGGTATGTGATGGTGGCTTCAGAAAAAGGCTAGTTTGATTTTAAACATAGATGACATGACAAAAACGGCACAGGGGTACTTGAGTTTAAACTCTTATTCTGCTAGGCTCTCTGCTGAAGCAGGTATTTGAGAAAGCACACATCAACAAACATAGGGCTGATAGACAGGATTCTACTCTCACTTTGGGTTACTAGGGCTCTCTAGTAACACATATACAAATATAAACATTATACTTAACACACCACTAAGATGGACAAAAGGCTGCAGCTTCCTTAAAAAATTTAGTGTGTACACAAGAACTCTGGGACCAATACACACATGTGTTTGATATATGTGTATGAACATGTATATACATATATGCTGATGTATGTATGTTACATATATTATATGAGAGAGATACATACACACAATACATTATGTATATATGTATATATTTCAGGCTAATATAGAAATTTTTGATCATTTCTCTCAGGTCATTCACATCACCTGAGAGATTCTATTTTGGTTTTCATTTTCTTTCTTTTGAAATTCCAATTGGCCTACTCCTTCCTGGAGGAGAAGTATTTTAGATTAAGCCTCTTTTTGAATTTAGAATTTTTTTCAATATTTTCTTGGAGGACGAAAGCCTAGATTCTGCTTCCCTCTTAATGACTTTTAACAGCCATGTTAAAATGAGTCCATTTTTAAGTAGCTAACTTTATCTCTGTCAAATGACCCCATTGGGGCCAGCAGTTTCAGGGATCAGATTTTGTCAATATTTGCCAATGTTCCGAAAACTTGCAAGTATTCAAATCATACTGCAAAGCTATTTGACTGACTGAAGTCCATTTTGGGGAATCAGGTAAGGTGGACCCCAAATTAGTTGTGCATGGGTTTGTTTTTTTTTTTTTTTTTTTTTTTTTTACCAATTCCCAATTAAAGAGGTGACTCAACTTAAAAAGATGGGAGTTTGGATTCAGCTGTGATTAGATTGCTGCTTGCTGCTGTGTCTTTCTTCTCGAAGAGGACCAAGACATCAGGGAGGTGATGCCATGACATGCAGAAGAACTGGATTTAAGTGAGGGAGGGCTGTGCAAAGTCACCAGCCACACTTTCTCCTCTGGAGCCATCTGGGTCCAGTGGACAGATACAGATCAGGACAAGTGGAGATGGCCCTGGATGCAGTGGGAGGCCTTGGCCTTTTCAAGATACGGTCTTTTAAAAGGTCTCAGTTCAAGTGAGGCAACACCCATTCAGTGATCAAGGCTTAATAAAAATTGAGGTAGAAAAAGGATCCATTCCACTGGTCAAAAATTAAAAATTAGGTATTTACTGGTCCAATAGGGAGGAGGCTTGGGGACTGGGTAGAAGGGGCCCATGATGGTACCTGGGTGGCCAGAAGCTCACTCCTTGGACCATGAAAGACAATATTCAATGAATCCCACCACTACCACCATTTAATGTCAAGTCCTGAAATAAATTAAAGTCATAAGTGAAGGAATAAAGCATCTTTAATTGAGATAAGAGGGCAGCAAACTGGTCACCCTGGAGGATGTCCCTCAAGTGTAGAGCACAATGGATTTCCCAACCCAGAGACCCATGAAAAAGGTCCTTATGCTCTCACAGAGGGAAAGGAGGTAGTATGAGATAGCAAGGCCCAGTCCTGAGATGCCAGCCACCCTCTGCAATCTGCGGAAGGCAAATGGCTTTGTTCTGGCTGTTTTGCCCTTCATGCCATGAATCCCAATGGAAGGGGTAAGGGCATTAGGGGCTATTGTCAGGCTCAAGCTGGTTGTGTCTACAAGGAAAGGTCCTAGGGTGGGGATTTGAGCTGTGGCTCAATGCATGAATGCAAGGAATTTTGACATTGCTAGGATGGTTAAGACATAGTGGCAGTTAATATTACATTTAGTATTATCCATTTTGTCATGGAGTAGGGAAGAATATATGTAGAAATAAAGGTGATGGTTAAGAATAACTATTTTTATACACCCACCCAACTCCTTTGCAGAGGTAAGAGGTCCATGAGTGTGGTATACTGCATTTTTTCAGACTTTCCCAATACATGAATCAATTTTGCGGATTTTTTTTCTCTTTCTTCCTTTTTTTTTTCCTTTAAAATTATCACTTGTTATACGGGATGGCTTGGGGGGATGGGAAAGGGGAAGAAAGGATCCTGGGAGAAATTCTGGTGATAAAAAGAAAACAAAAGATATCAATAAAAATTTTATTTAAAAAAAGAGTGGTAACTGAATCATAAGAGGTTAAGACACACAGTTAGGAACAGATAAGCAAAGTCTTCAGAACAGTTAAAACAGGGGAACAGTTATGGAGATAAAGTACACTATCACCCCACCCCCACCATTTAGATAGAGGCCAGCATTTCCCCCCACTTATTATTACTTTTTTTTTGGCCTCATAAAGACCCCAAGTGGTTAAAAGAACAGAATTGGCTTTTGAGACCAGATTCAAACCAAGGGTCCTTGTAGAATGTATTTAGTCCTTGGATATTTCTGTCTGACCAAAAAAGCAGAAATTTCTGAAAGTGAAATGGGCTTTGATGCTTACCAGGTCACACACAAATACAACATAGATCGTTGTGAACAGCACTTGGTTTGACAAATGTTTAAAAATTAACTAATTTAATTTGTGATCCCTTTGTGTTAATAGTTGTGATACCCCTGTTTTTAGTGTCTGCTTTAAGAATGATTAACCCTAAAATGGTCATAGTTCAGATCAATAAACAAGAGACCAGACTGGGAAGAAAGAAGTGGAAATATGGGTGGGTGGGTGGTACTTCCCTTCCCTTTGGCTTTGTAAGTAAGGACAAAATAGGCTTTAGTAACTAGAACTGTATGTATGGCCGGATGTAACAGAGTCCTGGTGATTTCCTGTAAAGCTAACAAATTTATTTGGGGGGATTGTTTATACTTAGTAGCTAGCAAGCTAATAACAAAAACCATTCTTTTCTTAGGCCTGAAAAAAACCTCTTTTTAAACAACTTAAACCTCCAAACTTTTTGAATCTTTGAAGGTAAAGGGGAAAGACAGGAACAGTGTTAACAGTGGCTTGCTTTTGCAGGTCCTCCTTTTTCAGGGTTCTATAGAGCACCTACCTATGTTCCTTTACTGAAAAACTTATAATGGCCATATAGTTAAAAGTTTTACAATGAACTTTATATACATTGCCTCATTTGAGCCTCACAACTCTGTGAAGTAGGTGCTATCATTCCCGTTTTACATAGGAGGGCAGTTCAGAAGGGCTAAACACGTGGTCCCACCGCTAGTATAGATCTGAGGCCAAATTTGAACCCCCATCTTCCTAATTCACTCTACCATGCCACTGTGCCTTATTAGGAATTTCTTCTTGCTTTTTCTTAAAGGACTATAAACATGTGGACTATTTCTCTATGTTTTACTTTACCTCATTCTCCTCCCTCCCCCCCCAAAATCTTAAGGTGATGAAGAACTTTTATTTCATGCATTTGCATAGTGTTAGACTTTACCTTATGCAAAATTTGGAGAAGGAAATGGCAAACTACTCCTGTATTTTTGCCAAGAAAACCCCAAATGGGTTTTCAGAAAGAGTCGGACATGACTGAAAAAACCCCCGACTGAACTGAACTAGGCCAAATTACTAAGTTGCTGAAGATCTAGAGTCAGAAGTCCTGAGCTCAAGTCGTGGTTCTAATAGTATTATCACGTCATTTAACATTAGAGCCTCGGTTGCCTTGTCTGTAAAATAAGGATAACTGCATTTGCATCGCTGGCCTTACGAAGTGGTTTTGAGGATCAAATGAAATAAAGAAATAGCTAAAGTATGCTAATGATTTGTCTTCAGTAATAAAGCATTCCCCTTGGTGTCAAGAAGAACAGAGGTCGGGTCAGCTAGGTGGTGCAGTGAGTAGAGCACCGGACCTTGAGTCAGGAGGGCCTGGGTTCAAATGTGACCTCAGACACTTGACAAGCTTACTAGCTCTGTGACCTTGGGCAAGTCACCTAACCCCAATTGCCCTGGCCCCTCTAAGAAAAAAAATAAAAAAGAACAGAGTTCAAATTCCATCTCAGAAACTACCAAGTTGTTATGAGCAGGAGAAAGAGCCTGTTTCCTCAATTGTAAAGGGGCGTGTGATAGCACTTACCTCACAGTGTTGTTATGAGGATCTGAATAAGGTAATGTGTAGGAAACCCATAGTAAATTTTAGCTATGTAATCAGACTTTAACTGAAGGAGGGAATTCCTTTACCGTGGTTAATAGAAATTTATTTACAAATATTTACACCCAACCTCAGCAACACGGTCCTGAATTGGACGAACCAAATTTGTATACCAAATATATATGCATATGTGTATGTACATATGTACACAGATACGTACACATGTATGTACATATGTGTGTACATACACACACACATGAACTATACAATAGCCAGTCCTTGCCCCTGACGGATTTACTCAGGAAGCTAAAACAATGAGAATGCTTAGGAAGTGCTGCAGGTGCAAGAGTAAACTGTGGCACCGAGGGAATGTGGGGTAGAAGAAAACAACTGTTCATGGAGCCCCTAGAAGCTAACATGCCCCCTCCTGCGGTCCGGGCCGACTTTGCAAGCGGAGCGATTCAGTTTGGCCTTGGCAGCTTACCATGGATGCTATTTTTCAGAGGCCTGGCATTATCAGGCACTTTCCACTGTATGGCCAAGTAAAGAGCTTCGCATAGTCATAGCGTGATAGGATTTGGAGCTGGAAGGAATCTTCTACTCCACAATCTCTCAATGTGCCCCCAATTTAATTGCATGGGAGACGTTCGAGTTACAGTCTCGAAGCCTTCTGTGGGACCAACGTCCACCACAACAGTCCAGCAGCACCCATTCCTGGAGTAGAGAGCACACTGCAGTACAGACCAGCACCTGCAGGACCTTCGAGTTATTCACACTTGGCACCCAGTTTCCACCCTGCCCATTCTTGAACAAGAACGTTGGCACGATGGACGCATATCCCGCACCGCCCAAGGCACGCGGCCTTCGGCCAATCCCGGTACTTAGTCCCACGGGGACCTCTTAGGAAACAGCTCAGCTGCGCCCCTTACGGGGAGAGGCGACTTAGTAGTGGCAGGATACCCGCAGCAGCAGTTTCAGCCAGGGTTCAAGAGTCTGAACCGAAGTGGTGGAGAGAACCGAGAAAGAAAGGGAAGGGCACTAAGCCGGGGTTGCGCTTTCTTTCGCTAGGTTTGGGGGGCTCGGAGAAAGTGGACTCCCGAGCGCTAAGACACTGCACAACTGTGGCGCTTGCGCATCGCTGATCGAGACGTGGAAACGGTCCCCACCGCCCCATCTGGCGCTCCTCCAGGGAAAGTCAGTCGGCGATGGCGCAGCACCGGGCTAAGGCGGCTGAGGCGGCTGGGCAGGTGCACGAGCTGCAGGAGCTCCTGGAAGAGGCTCAGCACATTCTCTCCGCGCTTGGCGGACGCCTCGAGGTAGATGCCGCCCCACTCGAGCTCCACGGCGGCCATCACAGCGTCGGGGAAGCTTCCGCTGGGCGCCAGGTCGCTTTTGTTGCCCACTACCACGATGGGCGGCGGGCTGGGCGCCTCGCCCTTGGTCTCCAGGATCTCGGCGCGCAGCCGCCGCACCTCCTGGAAGGACTCAGGATCCTGCAGCGAGTAGACGAGGGCGAAGGCGTCCCCGCGGCGGATCCCCAGCTGCCTCATGGCCGGGAAGGAATAGCTGCCGCTCGTGTCCATGATCTCCACGCGCACCCGCTGCGCGTCCAGCTCATACTCGAGACAGTGCAGTTCCTCCACCGTGCGCTTGTGCTGAGACTCAAACGTGTCCGCCAGGAAGCGCTGGATCAGCGCAGTCTTGCCCACGCCAGCCGCGCCAAAGAAAACCAGGCGCACGCTGGACTGGGGCTTGTCTGGGTTCAGGGCCATACTGTCGGAGGATAAGGGGACCTACGAAGGATAGACCTGCATGGACTGTGGCGACACCTGAGTGAATCTCGACGCTAGGGGTATCACAAGAAAGCAAATTATTATTTTGACCTACTTCCCTTCTTTAAAGTGTTCGATCCCTGCTAGCCTGCTTTTATAATATGTATTGGCCAGTAATGGCTCTGGGAGGAGACCCAGACCGAGGGCTACTATTGGTTAAAAGAAAATGCATTACTTAAAAAGCCTCCCCACTCCCATTTACCTCCTCTTCGCCCCTCCCATTTACCTCCTCCCTCTTTCCTTCTTTCCTTCTTTTCTTCTCATCTCTACTGTTTCGAGGTTCACGGATCCCTGGATCCGGAGGGCTCTGTCCCACCTACGGGGTTCTGAAGCCTTAGTTCACTTAGCAGACGGACATGACGGTGAAGAGGCTCTGTTTTCGTAGCGGACTGTCTCAGGTTAAGTCTGGGAACATCGAGGATTAGATGGATAGATAGATAGGTACATAGATAGATAGATAGATAGATAGATAGATAGATAGATAGATAGATAGATAGATAGATAGATAGATATTTTAAACAAATAAAAATGGCCAACACTTAGAAATCCAGAGAGGTTGACCTCCACCGTAGTCTTAATTAAATCACAAAATTCAAAGACTGCCCCCGCCGTAGGTAAAGTGATACAACTTCCCCACCTGTAAACTGCATTTATAGCAGCTCAAGTGAACAATAAAAACTGTGTGTTCTGAGCTTTGCTAGGCACTAACGGCGATACAAGAGAAGCAATAATAAGGTTTACAGAGCGCCGGCCCAGATGTCTCATTTAGTTCTCGGAACAACCTAGCTGGGAAAAAAAAATGTTTATTCCTTACGGATTGTAAGGCTACCAGTTGTACGCCTAGCTTCAGTTTTGGCTTCCTCTTTCTTCTCCACAGTTGTGAACTTAAAGTCACATGTTATTAGGAAAGTTTTATTATCTGGAAAGTGTTTTCTCCCAGAATGTATAAAGCACCCAGGCCCAGAGTTTATAGTTTGAAAGAATATTTGCTGAATAGAACTGCCAATAGTTTACAATTTGGGTTGTTTGGGTTTTTTTGATTGTGGATAATCTTTTTTTTTTAAATGTCGCCTTCATTTTTGAATATGTCCTTCCTGTTCACCCAACAAGTTATTCCTTTCCAATTTATTTACAATGCATACTTAAAAATCACTGCCACCACCCCCCACATTTGTAGCTAGTACTTTACAGATATGGAGTCTTGATGATTTTGTGCTGCTTCATAGGTAACCAATTCACCACATCTGTCACACAACCATGGATCTAGAGTTGAAAGGAACCTCAGAGACATTCTAATTCAAACTCATTTTTTTTGAATCAATAAAAAAACACTTGTTAAGCACTTAGTATGAGTAAAAATACAAAATCAAAAGCAGCCCCCTTCTCTAAAGCCTGGTTAATGCTCACCAGTCTCTGTCTTCATTGTGTCTCCAACTCCAGAGGATAGTAGTTTTCTTCTGATCATCCATAGAAGCTGTCGGGGTCCTTAGCCATTTATTAAAGGCATGGGCCCATTCTTCTGAGAACTGTTGTCTCCATTCTGTGGTGGTTCCCACTGCCATGCTGGTTTTCAGCTGGCTGGAAGAACAGTCTTACTAAGTTATAATGGTCACTGTTGTGTATAGTCAGCCTATTTTCTCTTCCCCACACTTCAGTAAATAGTAAACATTGAACAGTCCCTCTAGCAAGTATTTTATTATATCAAATACCTAGAAAATTTTGTAAGGAGGTTTTATTTCATCTGGCAGGTTTGGGGTAGTGGTTGTCATGATAATTATTTTGTTTTCTTCATCCTTTTCCTGGTAATTTCTCTGTAACTGGCTATCTTAAGTGTAAACATTCCCCTCTGGGGTGGGGTTCAAAGTTCATCCATCACAGCTTGCATTTATTTAGCTGGCTTGGGAATTACCAAGGTTTCCTTCCCAAATCAAAGTTGCTTTAACTTGGTAGTTTTGCTCTAAACTCTGGCAATGAGAGAGGCAACCAGGTACAGGGGGGAAAGGTGGTAACTACCTGAGTGACATTGGACAAGGCACTTAGCCTCTCTAGACCTCAGTTTCTTCAACTATAAAATGTGGAGGTTGGACTAGCTGGCCTCTGAGGTCCTTTCTAGCTATAGTTCTATGATCCAATGATCCCTTCTGGCTCTAAATTTATGATCCTTTGACTGCTGCTTGAGAATACCTAAGTCCCCCTGTGAAAGGCCTTTGTCCTGGCAATACTGTTCATCCTTATGCTGAATCCCAATTGATCCTGTACCTCACCTGAGCCAGGATCCCTGGGTCCAAGCCCCAGTCACCTAGTCAACCTACTCAACTCTTAGTTGCAATTCTAATTTCCCCATCTCTTTATGGAGTATATCTCTAGTTTCCAATTTTTTTGTTGTTCCCCTTGAGCAGAACTGTCAAAGATAGAATTAGCAGTTAGACATCATTGCTGCACTGAGTGATGCTATCAAACAGAGGTTATAATTTAGTGGTTCATGAACCCTTTGAGGGTTCATGATGATAGTTCAAGAGCCTTGTGCTAAAAATTCTTTCATGGTTCCTAAAGCAATAAATAACTGTCCAATTATGTTACAAATATATTTTTCCTCTGTGACAGTAAGTATGTGCATGTTTGGAGCACTATAGGTTTTTTCTGCAGCAATTTGAAATTGTCATGATCATGTGCATGATTTTGGTGTTTATGCAGTGATCATATCAAACTCTACTTCCAACTAAACGTGATGTTCTCAACCTGTTATCAAATTATTTTCAAACCACCACAAGAGTTTGACAATCCCCAGTATATGGTCAGATGCATGTGCATATACTTATTTGTGTTCTATACACTATACCAGAATAGCTCTCTCATTCCCCTCTTTTATCCTGCAATCGTACTTTATCAGCTATATAATCAAAATGTTACAAATTTTTGCAGCTCAAATGTCAGGCTGTTTAGGAAACTATGATCACTGGGCATGAGCATTAAAAGCCATCTTGAAATCGTCATGTACCATCCCAAATGTTCTGCAGAAACAAACTTTATATTACTTCTCATTTCTGCATGAAGACTGTTTTCTAAATTAAACATCCTCCATTTATGTTATTTTTCTATCTGGCAGGTTTTCAAATGAACTGTTTTGGCAGCACTGGTTAGTCATTCAGAAGAGTTTCTGTGCAAGTGCAACTATTGCGCCAGTGCAATTATTGTGGTAGAAAAGAAGAAAATCATGTCTGAAGAATTTTTTTTCCTTATAAAGGTTAGTTTATATATAAATATTGTTTTTAAATGAAGCAATATATGTAATTGAACTTTAAGTAAAATTAGCATTTACTACAGTAGAAAAGTAAATATTTTCTGTTGTAACTAGTTATTCATTTTTGCAGATTGGTTAGATAGCTAAAAATAAAAAAGATTTTCTACCTCTCAACAAGAGAGCCTGTAAAAATTTTCCTACCATTTTCTACAACATATTTGCATGAGAGAATTTTTACTTTATTAATGTTTTAAATCAAAATACAGGGAAAAAACCCAGTATAGAACCATATTTAAGACTGTTTAGTGTTGAGCCAAATATTGCAAACCTTTGTTCAAATAAAAAAGTCTAATATCAAAATTAAATTTACACATGGTTATCATATTATAGTAAATATCTTCTAAGTTGTGACTTATTTCATTAAAATGTTACTTATAGTTGACAAAACCTGTAAGATAAAGAAATTTTATATAAAGTCTTGAAGATAATAGTGAGTGTATAAAGTACTGCTGGATTATTTCTTGGAAACCACTGTGAACATTTCTAAAGGTTCCAATTTTTCCTTATTCTAATAACATTCCCTACAAAGAATATAAGAGGGTATAAATTGCATCCCAGAAATTTTGGTATGTTGTTCATCATTTTCATTTTCTTTTACATAGTTGTTGTTTCTATAATTTGTTCTTCGATCCACTCATTATTTAAGATTTCATTTAAGTCTCTATTTGGATCTATATCTTTTGTTTGGGGTTCCTGAACCAATTTCTATTTTTATTGCATTATGGTCTTTAAAGGGTATAACTATTTTTGCCTTTTTATATTTATTTGTAATATCTCCATGTCCTAACATGGTCAGTTTTTGTAAAAGTTCCATATGGTGCAAAGAAATATATATTCTTTTGCTGTCCCATTTAGAAGATGCCATAGGTCTTTTTATCCTGGTTTCTCCAGAAATTTGTTCAGTTTCATATTTTCCCTTTGTCTATTATTCTATTAGACTCATCCAAAACAGATAGAAATTAATGTCTCCTGTCATGATTGTGTTACTGTCTGTGTGACACTCAGATAATGTCTCCTTTATGAATTTAGATGCTAAGGCCTTTGGAGCATATAAGTTTATTACTGATATTGGCTTATCTATGGTTCCTTTCAACATAATGTAGTTTCCTTCTTTGTCCCTTTTTATTTTTTGAATGTTTTTGCTTTGTCCAATAGCAGAAAGGTAATTCCTGCTTTTTTTGGATTCACTTGACACATAGTAATTTTTTTTCCATCCCCTCAATATTAACTTTTGTATGTTTTTGTTTTTTAATATGTTTCTTATAAGCAACAGGGTTTCAGGTTTAATGTTCTTATGCAATCTGTCACTCTTTTTCTTTTTATTGGATTGTTTAATCCATTCTCCTTTAAAGTTATGAGTTAGGTTTATATTTTCCTCCATCTGTCTATAGAATTGTTTTTTTTTTCTACCAAGCTATGCTTCCCCCTCTGCCTTTTGCTGTAAACACAGTATTATGTTCCTTCAGCTACTTTAATCTTTTTTTAAGGTGGCCCTGTTCCCACTGGCTCTCTTTCCCTGTCCCCTGACTCCCTCTTCTTGTGTTTTTTACTCATTTCTCTTTAGGATTTTGTTTATTAGTTCTTCTCTCCTTTTTATATGGTTATATATTTCTTCCCTCTCTTTTTATCTTCTCAGTCAAGTGGATTTCCCCTTCCTCCCCTCCCCTTCAGCTACTCCTGTTTATTAGTTTTTAAATTTTATCTTTTGCATCCTTTTCACTCTCTTCATTATCCATCATCTCTTCCTGTTTACTCTAGACACTCATTCCCTGATTCATAACCTAATCTGTCTCTTTTCTCTGTATTCTTCATATAATCAAAGTTTTCAAGGTATCCATTCTAGGCTCTGCTTTCTAGGTACTTTCTCTCACTGCCTTATAGGACTTATTCCAGGGATTCCCCTTTTCCATTGTGCCTGACTCCCAGAATAATGCCAGTTATTTCAGGTGTCAGAGAAGACATTGCTCCAAGGTAGCAGTTATAATATTATAAAGTCCAAAATGCATTCACCTGTAGGCATGGTGTTGCTAGGTTCTGTCCTGCCCCTTGTCCACCCTTTACTGTTACCTCTATTAGACATCACCTTCACTTCTGGTTCCTTGTACATTTAGAAAGGAGTATCTTACTAATCTTTCTGTTATCACTCTGTTGCTGTTGCTGTCTGCATTTATTCATTCCTCTGATATTTCTGTTGTTTGGGGTGTTCAAGAACCAAAAAAAAATTCTCTTTAGTTCAGGTTTTCTTTATAAAAATATTTTTTTTTATTCATTATTGAACGTCCATCTTTTGTCCCATATGGTTAAGAGGATTTGCAGGATAGGTCAACTTGGATTCCATTCTGAGCTCCATGGCTCTTTGTAACATATTATTCCATTCCCTCCTTCTTTTTCTAGTCGGTGTAGAATAGTCTTGTATTATTGAAATGATATTTCCTTTGTAGTTGAAGGCCTTTCTCCTGATGACTCATAGAACTTGTTTCTAAGTTGAATTGTTAAATTTAATCACTAAGTGTCTTGGAGTTTGCAGCCTAGGTTTTTTCCTAGAGGAAATCTGTGACTTCTTTCAATTGGAATTTAATTTTCTATGTTCAAAAGTTCTGGGTAGTTCTCTTCTACTATTTCTTTCGTTATGGTGTTAAGGATTTTTGTTCTGTCATGTTGTTCTCAGAAACCTATAATTTTTAGGTTGTCTCTATGCATCCTATCTTTGAGATCCATATGTTTTAATTGTATGGTGAGCATATTTTCTTTTAATGTTCTTGTTTTTTGCTTCATTTCTTCTAGGTTGTCCTTTACTTCTATGTATTTTCATTCCCAATAGATCCCTTTCTCTTTTGTTTCCTTGGTAGGGCTTACCATTTCAGATTCAAGTATTTTTTTGTCTTGCTCGTTATTTTTGTGCAGGATATAACTTCTGTTCTCATAGTTTTCATTTCTCTTTTAAACCAGTCAGGAACACTGTGTTGTGGTTCCATGTTCTCAGATTCCATAGAATGCTCTGTCTCATCAAGTCTCATCATTTTCCTTTTTTTCGCAGTATTTATAGATGCCTGCATTTGTTTACTAGATCTGGAGTCCATATTTCCTTGTTTTTCCTGTTAATTTATCTCATGTTCAAGGTCTTTGAGTTTGGTTCTTTGTGAAATCTTTGGTACTTTCAGTCTCCCCCTTCCCCCATCCTCCACCCCCCATTTTCCTTGTTACTTCTTGACTCTCTCCCTTCTGATTGTGGTTTCCTTGGCTTGATCTCAAAGTATCTCAGGGTCCTCTCACGCTGAATTCATAGTTCACCAGGTTTTTGCCCCAACTGGTCAGAACTGACTCCAGCAGGGTGCTGTGCTATTTCCCTGAAGCTTGGTGGAGTGCTGCATAGCCCCCAATATAAATGGTATCTTGTGCTGGTGACCTGTCCTACTCTCTCTACTTCTCAGTTTTCTAGCTAGCATTGGCAGTTCAGACAGAGCTTTTCAGCATTGGTGCTTCTGGGTTGCAGCCCCCCTGGAAGGCTTTTGGTCCCGAAGGTCCTGTCAAGGCCCAAGCTGCCACAACCTGGAGCCAGAGTCTCCACAGTGCTAGAACGAGAAAGGGGAAACTGGGATGTAGGACTGAATTTTTAAATAAACCTGTGTCATGTCCTTGTATCTACTAGTGAAGCCTAGATGCTGGTAGTGTAGAAGGTTGGGGTGGAGCGCTGAATGATCTCAGAATCAGTAAAAGTCACTTTTGAGTTGTTGGTTTTTTAACCTTCCTTTGGATTCTAGATGTCCTAGACCAGGGTTGTCCAAAATGCACGAACCCGCAGTGCGATTTATGCGGCCCACCTACAAGCATAGAAATTTATATAAGTGCTTTAGTAAACGAAGCTGAGCTACCACAGAGCTCTCACTAAAATGGCAAATCAAAATATATTGTCTATTGTTTCAATAAAGACTTAAGGTTGGACAGCCCTGTCTTAGACCATGGAGACAGCTGAAGTTGCTTTAGCTTTGGCACCTAGTTTCTGTTTTGGGGAAATTTGAGAGATTAGGGCATCAGGGAATGTGCCCAGTTCGCCATATTGTTGCTTATGTGACCTAGACATTTCTAAGATTACAAATTATAGATTAAACTGCTGATCTGCACCAGTGGAGAGACTTTTCACAATGAGAATTCCCCACAATGATAAAAATCATTGTTGGAAAACAAAAATTCCTGGGTCTAGGATCTTGTTAATGATGCCAGATGTTGGAGGTAGTGGGGGAAGAAGCACAGGATTTCTTACCTTTTTTTAGTTTCCTGAGTAAGGGCAGTCCCAGGCACAGGAAACATTAATCTCATTCTGTGTAAGCAAAGTAGGATGGTTCTTTCCCCAGGAAGCCCTTTCTGCTAGTAAGCAGGTTTTCATATGGTCTCATCATGGTTGATTTTATTCCAAAAAACTCAACCTTTATCCTACAGGACCTAGTGATAATAGTATCTAATTGTATATCACTTTAAGCACTTTATAGATGTTTTATTTGATCCTTAGCACAACCCTGGGAGGTAGGTGGTATTGTAATTCTCCTTTTACAGATTCAGAAACTGAAGGTGGGCTAGGTTCAGTAACCTGCCCAGGTGGAATTTGAGGAAAGGTAGAGGCAGCTAAGCAGCAAAGTGGGTAGAACACTAGGCCTAGAGTCAGGAAGACTTGAGTTTGAGTCCTGCCTCAGAAACTAACGGTGTGACCCCGGGCAAATCACATAACCTCTACCTGCCTCCTTTTCTTTATCTGTAAAATGAAGGTGATAATAGAACCCACTTCCCAGGGTTTTGTGAGGACCAAATGAGATGTTTGTGAAGCACTCTGCCAAGTTCAAAGTGATATATAAATTCTAGTTATGGTTATTATTATAAGAAGCAGAGGTGACAAAGGAGTAGATTTCAGGAACCGTGGTTAGTCTATACCTCAGCAAGGAAAAACAAGGAGGCCGGATGGACTCAAACCTAAAATATCTAAATATTGCATTAATGTGCAATAAGCCCAGAAAAGTAGATTGAAGCCAATTTGTGAAAGACTTTAAAATGCTAAACAAAGGAGTTTGTGTATTTTACCCTAGAGGCAATAAGAAGCCAGTTAAAGGTTCTTGGCCTGGACTGAGCTGTGCTGGCACCTAGATCAGTAAAGTTCAAATGCTTAAAAGCAGTTTATGGGCTAGAAGTTTCTGTGTGAGGTAAATAAAATGTGAAGACTTCACAGGGAAGATACATATAAATATGTATCTATATCTATATTAAGAAATGTTTAAAAATCAAGAAATAGGGAAATAGGGAAGTGGAAAATTCTGAGGTCGTGAGAGTCTGATGGCTCAGCCTCTGGGAAAGTTTACCCTGAAACATTTTGTTCTTTCTTCTGGTTCTGGTTTGAAGATTTCCTCAGTAAGGATAGGGTCACTGTGACCTGCTTTCCTTTACTGTAAAAGTACTGTAGAAGAACAGAGAGGGTCTCCCCCTCCCCTTATCCTATTCTCCTTCTTTAGATTTATAGATGTCACCTCAGTTGTAATCATTAACTAAGGGAATGGGAATTGGAGTTTCTGTGCCTCGATTTCCCAGTTCTTTCTCTAGTTTTTCGTGCTCAGATTGTAAGCCCGCCTCCCAGCCAATGGTGAGAAGGGTCACAGGTGGGCGGGAAATCTCTTGTGTTGGGTATAATTATTGGTGCTTTGCCCCTTGTATTTTGCCTCCCTTGCTAGATCTGTCCTGGCAGAGGACACCCTATCCTTGACAATTGAATAAAATTTATTTCTGTTCCCACCCTGAGATGGCTCCTGTATTATAAATTAACTTTTTAATTGGTGAGGGTCTTTCATTCCACACATTTCCAACCTGTCAACCATGAACCCCTGATGGTAGAGAGTGGGAGACTTAGAGGTTATTGCAAGGTGTCTGTAAATGCCATCAAGCATTGTCAGTTTGATCTTTCTTCAGGCTCTGCAAGATTTGCCGTGTGAATACTAGGTTTTGTGTCCCTGGGTTTTATATTACCAATACTTCATTTTTGCCTTATGGGAATTTTTTTCCCTGGTGTTCTGAAATAAAATACAACCTTTCCTTCCACCAGGGTGCCCCCCCCCCTGAAGTGTTCTGTGTGAATTATTTACTTTCAGATTTCACAGCATCCTTCCTAAAGTGATATATATATTTTAACTGGATTAAGTGAGTCATTATGTTATGGCAAAAGGGACAGAACATTCACTAAAATCTAAACATGTACTTTCTCAGCCCACAAAAGCTTAAGCAACATGATAGTAACTGTAAAATGCCTATTATGAAAGTGTTATGTAAAATTTTTTGAGGTTAAAAGAGGATTGTCCTAATACACAAAACACTTAGGAACCACTATCATAAGCCCTTTTAAAAATGTACTGTTCATAGGATCATCAAAGACAGGGACTCTCTCTCTCTCACTCTCTCAATGCATCCTATTCCCCTCTCTTTCTGCCTCAAAGGACTTAGCACTTCATCTTGTCAGGGCTGTATGATCCTATTATAGGATTATTATAGGATCCTTGATTCTATTCTCTCATCCCCATTACGACGAAAATTTAAAAGAAAACATGACCTTAAGAGTCTGGTCAACATGGCTGATTTTTAGAATTACGCCCACCTTGGATGGTATTTTAATAAACCTTGTTTTTCTTTGGCTGAAAGAAGGCTTGGGTCGAATTCATTTTGGCAGGATTCGCATGTCACTATTTCGGGGTCCCAGCATCCCTAAGCCTCAACACGAAGATCATGATTTTTTACAGAAGACTGTGGGAAGGATCTAGGAGTGGCCAAGTAGTCTAGGGTGACTGGGAGGTAACAGAGAAGGTCAGGGAATGGGGTGGGAAGTAGCAAGGTAAAAATGGAGGGAATTGGAAGATTGGGTGTAGGCCACAATGAAAGGCCAGTTGAGAGGATTACTGGAATAGGTAAAAGTCTCAGGCAAATGCCAGAAGTTATACTGTGTGAGAAAGTTCAAGGAGAGTTGGGGGGGTGGGAGGGCCAGGAACAGTTTCCAGAACCTGTACCCCATCACCCCCATGTGCCATGAAATCACTTTCATGGGTCCATGCCCTCCTCTGTGTGTCATTTGCCCCTGAGAACTCTTGATTCCTCTTTCCTAGTATTATTTCTTACATTATGTCATTCAGGTTTTTTGACTTGTGCTTTTCTAGGAGACCTATATATAATCCTTATGTTCTTTCTGTGCATCCTGTCTTCAAATATATTGATATGTTTCAATTATATAGAGATCCTGTTTTCTTTTAACATTATTGGTTTTTGCTTCTCATTTTCTTGATCTTTATTTCTTTGTATTTGCACTTTCCGTCAGCCATTCTTTCTTTTGTTTCTTTGGTGAGACTTGCTATGGTAGATTCCAGTTTTTCTCTTCAGGCCATAAATTCTTCTTTCACAGTTCTTATTTGTCTTTTAAACCATTCAGGAATATCCTGTTGTGGTTCCATGGCCTCTTTGGCATCCGTAGGGTCCTCAGCCTCATCAGGTATTGATCAGTTTTCCTTTGTCATGTAATATTTGTTCATAGATATGTGGACTTGTTTAGCTAATTTGGAGGCCCTCTTCCCTTTTGTTGTTAATATCTTTCCTGTTTGTTTATCTGCTTATGTTCGAGGTCTTTAGTTGAATTTCCTTCCTCCTGAGATCTTTGGTAATATCAGTCTTTTTCTTTTTTCTCTCCTATTCCTATATTGTTCACTTTCTGACTTTGGTGATGATTTCCCTAAGGGGTACACCTCAAAACTGTCTCAAATTACTCCCAAGTGATTTCTGGAAGGACAAAACTGGCCCCCCTTGGATGCTACTCTGTTTTCCTTAGATTTGGTGGAGTGCCACACAGCCATACACAGATATGTCCTATTCCAGTTCTTTCTGTTCCTCAGCTGTCTGACAGAACTCTGTTAGAGCCCAGAATACCACCATGGGGCTGTTATAAAATAAGCTTCTGCCTTTTTATTTTCTATGATGCTGGAAGAAGTAGAAGGGTAGAGTTAAGTTCTATTGCAAGCCTGTGGATAGGCTTGGGAAGTTCTGCTGCTGTAACATGGTAGAGGGCAGGTGATAATAATGGAGGATTAGCAATTTTCTCCTCTTTTGTGAGTTCACTGAATTGTTAACTTGTTAGGGTTCTTGGTGTCCTAGATGGCAGAGACAGGTAATATTGCTTTATCGCTTATAGAAGTTAGAGGGGTTGTTAGGACTGGAGAAAATGTCTAGTTCTCCATTGTGTTGGTTATATGACCCAGAAGTCTGATGGAACCTCGTATTTGGACTCCCTCACTCAGTTCTGTTTCTACTCTAATCCATCTTCCATACTGCTGCCCACGTGATTTTCTTAATAGAGCAGTAGGTTGGGTCATGTAACACAACTACTCCAATGGCTCCCTATTACAGACTGTTGTCATTCAAAGCTCTTCTTAGTCTGGTCTCTTCCTATCTTTCTAGTCTTATTTCATATACATCCTATGGTCCACTCTAGCCAGTTTAAGGATTTTTCAAGGGTAATTTTGGCTGCACTGCCTTTTGAGTCTACCCCTCCCCCCCTTTTTTTTTCGAGGCAATCAGGGTTAAGCGACTTGCCCAGGGGCACACAGCTGGTATGTCTCAAGTCTCTGAGGCCAGATTTGAACGTAGGCCCTCCTGACTCTAGGGCTGCCCCTACCCTTGGTTTAAATATAATTCCATTGTATCTACTATATCTAAATATAGGACCAAATCTATTTAAGCATCATAACAGGATTCAAAATAAGAAGTATGGCTTATGCTCATTCAGTAATTACTAGTGATTTAATAAATATTTATGTTCTCTGAGATAGTAGCCCCAGTTACCCAAAGTATTTAGGCCACTGATTTCATGGTTCTTCTCTAGAAACATGAAGTCAAAACTCCAAAGCAAATGATCTTGCTTTGGTGTTTTCTATTATCTTTGGATCATATTTTGAATTTTGAATTTTTTTCTTCTTTGATCTATTTGGTGTTGATATATCTACATTGAATGCAGAGGAATTACATTGTTCTTAACTTTGCCATATTTACTTCAAGAAAGCTTTCTGTCCATAAGATTTAATAGTGTTATTTTAGGATGGCTGTTATTACTTTCCTATCTAATATAATTAGACCAGTAACTCACCCTTGAATTCCATTTATCATTTAGTATATTTTTACATTGAACTCGATTTTTGTATAAGTGATCATATAAGAAAATATTCAGAGAAATTGTTTTATAATTTTTTTTCTTTTTACTAGTACCTTCATAATGGAATACAGAGCAGTACAAAAGTGAGCTCACCGATGTGGATATTCTGTCCTCATGATGTGGGATTACAGATCTTCCGTGTCTGCCTATCCTGTGTGACTCTTGTCTGTGTTCTTCTCTAAGTCATCATAGGGTTCCACCCATTATTCTGGACGCCTCCCTCCCTTGTACTCTCTCTTCATTAGAAAGATGTCAGTGGAGCCCTGGGGTTCTCCTCTCTTCTTGCCGTGTGACTGATACATTTTTTGGGATGCTCATTTCTTGGATGATGCCTTTTACAACATTTCTGTTGCATAATTTCTTATTTGTGATGTGATATAACCTGTTCACCCCTACAATTTGCCTCTCCATTGCCTTTCTGGCAACTTATAATTTTTTTTGAAGATTGTAATCGTCTATGATTCCCAGACATATGACAAAACTAGTAAACTATTAGTGTTTGATCCAGTGGCACTGGCCTCCTGGCTGTTCTGGAACAAGACACTTTCTGCATTTTCTTTGGCTGTACTTTTTGCCTGGAATGCTTTCCCTCTTCTTCTTCAATGATGACCTTCCTGGCTTACTTTAAGTTCTAACAAAAATCCCATATTTTACTGGAAGCCTTCTTCAACCTTTCTTAATTTTAGTTCCCTCCCTCCGTTAATTATTTCCTATTTATCCTGTATAAACTTTGTGCATAATTGCTTGTCTGCTATTTCCCCCATTAGATTATAAGCTCTTTGAGGGCAAGAACTGTCCTTTGCCTCCTTTGGTATCCCCAGCACTTAGCACAGTGCCTGACACACAATAAGCATTTAATAAATGTTTATTGATTGATTGGTATTAGCTCTGGCTAGAATGCCCTTCCCTCCTACTTTGAATGTCAGGTTCCTAATTTGCCTTTAAAGCCTATTCCCCCATAAAGCCTTCCTCTGAACGTCCTAGACTATAATTATTTCTTTTTCTCAGTCCTGTTGTATTTAGTGTCTGACCACTGAATAAAATCAATTCAGCAAACATTTATTCAGTGTCTGCTATGTATTAGGCTGGGCACTGGGGATACAAAAAAAAAATAGTTCCTGCCCTCAAGGAACTTACATTCTACTGGTGAGATGCAACAAAAAACCAGAGAAGTAATTACAGGATATTTTTGTAGGAGGTGGTGCTTGGTTTGTACTTTAGAAGAAGTTAGAGACTCTATGAGGTGGAGGTGAGGAGGGAATGCATTCCAAACATGGGGGACTACTTGTGAAAAGTCATGGAAATAATAAAACAACATATAAAGAATGAAAAAATAGAAGAGAATGTGAAATATTTCATAAGAAAAACAACTTATCTGGAGAACAGATCAAGAAGAGAAAACATCAGAATAATTGGACTACGTGAAAGCTACAATCAAAAAAAGAATCCCGATATCATAATATAAGAAATAATCAAAGAAAATTGTCCTGAAGTGTTAGAACAAGAGGGGAAAGTAGAAATAGAAAAAAAAATACACCAATCACCACCTGAAAGAAAATCTACAGGAATATCATAGCTAAATTCTGAAACCCCCAGCTCGAGGAGAAAATGTTATGAGAAACAAGAAAAAAACAGTTCAAATACAGCACACCCACAATTAGAATCACACAAGACCTAGCAGTGGCTACACTAAAAGACCACAGATCTTGGAACACTATATAGTGAAGAGCAAAAGAACTGGGATTGTGGCCAAAAATATCATGCCCAGCAAAGTTAAGCATTATTCTGAAAGAAAAAAATGGACATTCAATGAATTGCCAGGCTTTCAGGATGTTATTGTAAAAAGACTTTAATTTGGTAGAAAATTTGACATACAAGACCCAAGAGAAATATGAGGTAAACATACAAGGGACTCAGTAAGGACAGACAGTTTACTTTTTATATGAGGAAATGTAAACTGTATGTCTAAGGTTGTAATTAGTAATTGGGTAGTTTGAAAGAAAGATTGGGGTAGAGCTGAGTATGATGTGATTATAGAAAGTAATACCATCTAGGAAAAGGTGAAAAGAGTAATTATTTTATACACATGAGACGCAAGAGGAAGAACAGACACAGAGGAATTAGATGGAGGAAGAGGGCTGGTAGTTCTAGAATCGTACTCTCATCAGGAATGGGTTTAAGAGGGAATAATATCTATAACTATATCTATATCTATATCTATATCTATATCTATATCTATATCTAGAAGGGTATAAAATTTTTCTAACTTCAGAAAGAAATAAAAAGCTAAGGGTATGATAGAGATGGGGGAGGGATTTTTAGGGGGAATCCTACTCACATCTGGGCTAAAGAGAGAACAATATATACATGTAGAAGAGAATAAAAGTCGTCTAAATTTATAAAGAAATAGGAGGGTGAGGGAATAGGAGGGGGTGGTATAGAAGGGTGTCTAGATTAATAGGAATGGGGTAAAGAAGGAACAACATATATATTTAGAAGGCTATAAAGGTCTTCTAAATTCAGATAGAAACAAGAGGGCAAGGGGAAAGGGAGGGGGAAGGATAAGGGAGGTGATCCTTGGAGGGGATGGGTTAGGTTAAGTAATAGCAGTGCAAGGTAGCAGGTAGAAGGAAAGTAGAGGAGTTAGGAAGGATAGGAAGTAAGAGATACATGCAAACAAAATAAATATCAGGAGTAGAATTTATTAGGGAAAAATAGCAGGTGTAGTAATCATGATCTCAGACAAAATTAAAGCTGGAACAGATTTAATCAAAAGAGAAAAATAGGGAAACTATACTATAGGTCAGCCACATTAATCAATATTGTTTAAAATATTGAAATTTAAATATTTAAAATAACTAGACAACATGAGGTTGGAATATTGCTGTGGTGTAGGAAATGATGAGTTGGTGGATTTAGAAAAACATGGACAGACTTGGACTTGTGAAGGAAGATGTCATCTACCATAAGAGAAACAGAGGACAAATAAGTATACATGTGTATGATTATAGATATTGAAGTATATGTATGTATATATATGTGTGTGTGTACATGTATATATGTATATATATATATATATATATATATGAATATGTATATATGTGTGTATCTGTGCTTAATTGTAACGTTCTTGGGTGGGAGAGGGGAGGAAGAGGGGGGGGAATGAACAAAGTAAAAAGTACACAGCAGGGGCTACTAGGTGGCACAATGAGCAGAGCACCAGCCCTGGAGTCAGAAGGACCTGAATTCAAATCCAGCCTCAGACACTCGACACGTACTAGCCAGTACACAGACCTTGGGCAAGTCACTTAACCCCAATTGCCCTGCCAAAAAAAACAAAAACAAAAGTACACAGCAGAGAACAAAATAAAACCTACAAGGAAGTAAAGAAAAGATGGACAGCTCTGAACACAATGTGTAATATTTATTATATAAGCTTTCTTGAAATGGGAATTTATTGCTATATATTTTGAATCCTCTCATGTTCTGCTGTGAACGTGGCAATTTTTTTCCTTTTCTTATTTTGTATTTAACTTTAAAATTAAAAAAATTTGCCAAATAACAAAAAAGAAAGAAAAGTCATGGAGACAAGAAATGAAATGTTTTGCACTGGAAATAGCAATTGGTCAGTTTGTCACAAGCATACGCTGCCTCATACTCACTTGGGACTTGAACTTTGCTGCATTGTATTATTACCTAGCTTTCTTTTTTACAGGAAAATAGTTTTGTTTCCTAGAGAAAGTTTGTTCCTTGGGAATTGCACAATAATTGGATGTCTGATGCAGAATCCACCCATTCAAAGAATCAAATGAGATAAAATCTGTGAAGTGTTTAGCACAGTGCCTCATACCTAGTTGACATTTAATAAATACTTATTTTCTTTCTTCCACTCCCTTTTTCTTTCTTTTTTTTAATTAACTAATTTAGTTTTAGTTTACAACATTCAGTTCCTCAAGTTTTTGAGTTTCAAATTTTCTCCCCCTCCCTTCCTTTCCCCCTCCCCACTCAAGATGAGTGCAATCCAATATAGGTTCCACATATACCTTAAGACTAAACATATTTTCACAATAGTCAAGTTGTAAAGAAGAACTATAACCAATGGAATGAACCACAACAAAGAAAAACAAAACAGAAACAAAAACAAACAAAAAAAGAGAAGAAATAGTTTACTTCAATCTGCATTCAGACTCTGTAATTCTTTCTCTGGATATGGATAGAATTTTCCATCATGAGTCTTTTGGAGTTGTCTTAGAACCTTGCATTGCTGAGAAGAGCCAGTCTATCAGAGTTAGTCATCACAGATACTATGTGTCTGTAATAGTGTATAATGTTCTGGTTCTCCTCCCCTCACTCAGCGTCAGATCATGTAAGTCTTTCCAGGTTATTATGAGGTCTGCTCCTCATTTCTTTTTTTTTTTATTTTTTTTATTAAGATTTTTTATTTTTAGTTTATACACTCAGTTCTGCATGATTTTGAGTTCCAGATTTTCTTACCCTCCCTCCCCAAGACTGCATGGAATCTGATATATCTTCTACATATAACTTAGCATTGAACTTATTTATACAGTAGTCAAGTTGTAAAGAAGAATTATGACCAATGGAATGAATCATGAGAAAGAAGAAACAAAACAAAACCAAAAAAACAAAAACAAGAGGAAAAAAAAAGGAGAGCAAACAGTGTGCCTCAATCTGCATTCAGACTCCATAGTCCTTTCTCTGGATGTAGATAGCTCTCTCCATCATGAGTCCTTTGGAGTTGTCTTTGAACCATGTGTTGCTGAGAAGAGCAAAGTCTATCAAGGTTAGTCATTACAGAATCGATATATCTATGGTTGTGTATAATGTTCTCCTGGTTCTGCTCTGCTCACTCTGCATTATATCGTCTAGGCTTTTCCAGGTTATTATGAAGTCTGTATCTTGCCCATTTCTTCGAGCACAATAGTATTCCATTACATTCACATACCACGACTTGTTCAGCCATTCCCCAATTGATGGGCATCCCCTTGATTTCCAATTCTTTGCTACTACAAAAAGAGCCGCTATAAATATTTTTGTACATACAGGTCCTTTTCCCACTTGTATGATCTCTTTGGGATACAGCCCTAGAAGTGGTATTGCTGGGTCAAAGTGTATGAACATTTTTATAGCCCTTTGGGCAAAGTTCCAAATTGCTCTCCAGAAAGGTTGGATCAGTTCACAACTCTACCAGTAGTGCATTAGTGCTCCAGTATTTCCACATCCTCTCCAGCATTTATGATTTTCCTGTTTTGTCATGTTAGCTAATCTGACATATATATACATATATATATATATATAAACCCATTTTGTCAGGTAGTGAGCTTTCATCACAGAAGCTGGAATCTTTAGATTTATCAAACAGTGGATTACTATAGTCATTGACTACTGTGTCTTGTGTACCTAGCCTATTCCATTGATTCACCACTCTATTTCTTAACCAGTACCAAGTAGTTTTAATGACTGCTGCTTTATCATACGGTTTAAGATCTGGTATGGCTAGGCTACCTTCCCTAGCATTTCTTTTCACTAATTCCCTTGATATTCTGGACCTTTTGTTCTTCCAGATGAATTTGGTTATTATTTTTCCTAGCTCTATAAAATAATTTTTTGGTAATTTAATTGGTATCGCACTAAACAAGTAAATTAATTTAGGTAAAATTGTCATTTTTATTATATTAGCTCAACCCAACCATGAGCAACTGATGTTTTTCCAATTATTTAGATCTGACTTTATTTGTGTGAAAAGTGTTTTGCACTTGTGTTCATATAGCTCCTGGGTTTGTTTTGGCAGGTAAACTCCCAAATATTTTATAATGTCTACAGAGATCTTAAATGGAATTTCTCTTTCTACCTCTTGCTGTTGGAGCCCCCTTTCTTTCTGTTATGAGATCAGATTACAGTAATGTATTTTTGAGAATGGGAAAAGGGCAAAAAATATATGCATGTCCTTTCAGAAATCAATGCTAGAGTTTATGGCTAGAAAGGAGAGTTCACTGTGATGACCCAAGTAATATCAAATCTCTTTCTCTTTCTTCCTCCCCAAAACCTGCATTTGATATGCAGCCAGCATGCATTGAACTGGATGTCATTTAAGGATATTGAAGTGCTCAGATCCAGGATCCTCTGGATTTTCAGGACTAGGTTCAACTCAAAGAGGTTCCTTTCCAGGGCAGCTGGTGGATAGAGAAACTCCCACAAGCTTCCTCCATACTCCAAAAACCCACAGTTGAGGGTAGGCCAAGGGTTCTCCTGAGCCTCTCTCCTCAAGACTTATTTGAACTGCTGATATATAACAATGCCCTAAGACTGCAAGTCTTTTCCCTCTTTTCGTCCCTGTGGATTTATTGGTCAAATTGAATTCATGGTGCTTTCAGGTTATGGCCTGGTCAGTCTTCCTGCTCCTTGGGAATTCCAAATATTCAGTCAAGGCAATAAACATTTATTAAATGCCAACTATGTGCCAGGCACTGTACTAAGGGCTGGGATATAAAGACAATTTAAAAAAAACACTCTGTCTTCAAACAGCTCATAGTCTAATGGGGAAGACAACAGGCAAACAACTATGGACAAACAAGATACATAGAGGACAAATTAGAAATAATCAATGGAAGGAAGGCATTAGCATTAAAGGGGACTGGGAAAGGCTTATGTCTTGTAGAAAGATGAGATTATGTCTGAGACTTGGAAGTGAGGAGGCAGAGGTAAGGAGGGAGAACATCAGGGATAGCCAGTGAAAATGTATGTCATATTCAGCTATAGGTTCACTTTGATTTTTCCTTCCATCATTCTAATGAGACTCAGTTTTATTTTTACTCATTTTCTTTTCTGCATGTCCTAACTTGAATAAAAAATATTTCAGACAATAGTCTGAAATTCAAAGAAGAAATATATTTTTTGTTGTTTGTTTTCGGTCGTGTCTGACTCTTTGTGACCCCTTTTGGGGTTTTCTTGGCAGAGATACTAGAGTGGTTTGCATTCCCTTCTCCAGTTCATTTTACAGATGAGCAAACTGAGGCAAACAGGACTAAATGACTTGCCCAGGGTCACATAGCTAGTAAATGTCTGAGGTTGGATTTGAATTCAGGGAGATGAGTCTTCTCAACTCCAGGCCCAGAACCCTATCCACTTCGCCATCTAGCCACCCCTACTTACTATGCCTATGGGGCAAATCACAACCTTGACTAGCTGCCCCAAAGAAATATATACCATGTACCAAATACAGTGATAGTGATATGAAGTGGTCAGTACCATGCCATATGTATTTACTTACTAAATTCCCTGACTTCAACATTTACCTTTAATCATTTCACTCTAAGATAGGGGATGGAGAGGGTAACTATGGTCCACTGCCTCTCTTCATTAAAGAAAACCTTCCCAGAGTCTCTTCAGGACTCAGCAGCATTCCCAGCCTTTGTCATATTCCAAATATTCGTAATTATGACTGTCAAAAGCTTGAAGTAGTTATTGTGGAAAGACAGATCTGCATTGCCTTGTCCACAAGAGGCTAGACTGACAGCTGTTACTATTTCTGTATTGGTCTATGATGGGGTGGACTGGTAAATGTTTACAACCAGTTCTCTAGAAAAAAAAATGCATGCACTTTTAATATACATTATTTACATTTTCTCTATCACTTTTTTTATATCTAGACACTAAAACAATAAACCAAGCTCTAATTTATGGTGTTTGCTGATTTCCAAGGTGTAAATGCTCACACTGAAAATTTAAGATGGCTGTCCAGTAGGAGCTGGCCCCAACACACCCCTGAGTCTATAGGGAGCCTGAGTCTTCTAAGCTTCAGAAAGAAGAGTTTATTTTTAAAAATTATTTATTTAGTTGGAGAAGATGTGGGTAAATCGAAACATTAATGCATTGTTGGTGGAGTTGTGAACTGATCCAGCCATTCTGGAGAGCAATTTGGAACTACGCACAAAAATGTGCGTACTCTTTGACCCTGTAATACCATTTCTAGGACTGTATCCCAAAGAGATCATAAAAATGGGAAAAGGACCTACGTGTGCAAAATATTTATAGCAGCTCTTTTTGTGGTGACAAAGAATTGGAAATTGAGATTCCTATCAGTTGGGGAATGGCTGAACAAGATGTGGTCTATGAATGTAATGGAATACTATTGTGCTATAAGAAATGATGAGCTGACAGACTTCAGAAAAACCTGGAAAGACTTACATGAACTGATGCTGAGTGAAATGAGCAGAAACAAGAGAACGCTGTACACAGTAACAGCCTTATTGTTCAATGACTAACTTTGATAGACTTAGCCAAGTCTATCGAAGTTAGTCATCGCACTGTGGCTATTACTGTGTATGGTGTTCTTGTGGTTCTGCTCATTTTACTCAGCATCAGTTCATGTAAGTCTTTCCAGGTTTCAGAAAGAAAAGTTTAGGAGTCTACAATTTTCATTGGAGGGCTGGATCCTGGGTACTGATGTTGGAAGTGTTTCTTGTTCTGGATGTTGGCTAGAATTTGTCATAGGTCCTCCTCTTCAAATCAACCCCCCAGGCTTGGAATCAGAATTCTTCTGTTCTCTCAGGGCAAAAGGTTTGCTGAATGGGCCAGCCCAAACTTACCAGGCCTTTCCTGGAATAACTTACCCCAAACATTAACAGTGGTGCTTCCCTGTTTGTTTTTTAAGAGACTGAAACTTACAGTGTAATTTAAAGTTTTCATGAAGACCTCTGAGAGTTGCTGTTTCTCCTCTGCTCTCATTCTATAATTATACTCTAAACCAGGGCTGTCCAAAATGTGGCCCGCCTACAAGCATAGAAATTTACATAAATGCTTTAGTAAATGAAGCCGTGTACCACAGAGCTCTAAATGGCAAATCAAAATATATTGTGTATTGTTTCAATAAAAACCTAAGGTTGGACAGCCCTGAGGGCAGAAGCTGTGTCATTTTTGTCTGTATATCACCAACACTTAGTAGAGTTCCTGACACATAGTAGGCACTTGATAAATGCTTGTTGCTTGATTGGTTCATTCATGTGCTTCTCCTCCTCTGCCTTCAAATATATGTTGTCTCCATGACTGCTTATATCCCCTCACCATCCATTCTTTTGGTAACCTCACTGTAACCCAACACTGGTCTGCCCCCAGGGTTAGAGGCTCACAGAAGCTAGAAAATCCTGCTCTATATGCCCAAGGGGTTAGAATGTTCTGAACAGCTCTCAGCTGCCATCAAGCACCAGGCAGGTCTAAGCAATTGCAGATGTCAGCGGTGTCCCCTTTCTTACTTGGCTCTAAAACAAAATGTTCTGGGAACAAGATAGGTAAGGTGGCTTGCACACCTTGGGTGTGCCCATAGCCACCAGGGGGCTCTCCAAGGTTGCTCTGAACCAGATCTCAAAGAAGCTTATCAATATGTGCCCACCTCTATACCTCTTGCTATGGGGGGGATGAGACGTAAGGAGAAAAGTCAGTTTGAGTTGGAAGGGACCTCAGAGACCTTCATTTTAAGATAAAAGGAAACTGAGGCCAGAGAAGCTAAGTGATTTGTTTATCGTACCTATAACTCCCTTCTCCCCATCTAGATCCTAACCCATCTTTCAAGTACCTCTGGGTGATGCAGTGGATAAAACGCTAGGCCTGGAGTCAGGAAGACCAGAGTTCAAATCCATTCTCAGACACTTACTTGGCAAATCACTTAACCTCTGCCTCAGTTTCCTCAACTGTAAAGTGGGGATAACAATAGTACCTGTCTCACAGAGTTGTGAGGATCAGATAAGATAATATTTATAAAGCACTTAGCACATATAGTAAGTATTTAATAATAAATGCTTGTTCCTAATCTTGCTCAAGGTGGTACAGGTAATAAGTAGCATAGGTAGGATTTGAATCAGAGTCCTCTGACTCCCAATCCAGTCCCTTTTTCTTGCACCACAAAGCCTCTCAGATGCCTTCCCCTTCAGAAGCTTAGTTTTTGTTTGAAGACATGTCCATGGATAGGGAACAGAGCCTGTGATTTCATCAGCATAGGAAACTTCCAGATGAGGAAACTCTCTTAACCAATGCAGGGCAGCCTCTTCTCTGCAATTTATAACCTTAGAGTTGCCTAGAGCACTTGAGAGGTTAGGATCACCCAACCAGTATGTGTCTAAGGCAGGACTTGAACCCAGGATTCCATGATTCTGAAGCCAGCTGTCTATCCACTATTACCTCTCATCAATAAAAAATTGGAAAAATTAAGTGGCACAAACTATAGGTGCTGTAGGTGGTCACACAGGGGAGAAACCAGTCCCGCTAGATTTTAAAAGAGGTTTGATTAAGAAAGGGAAGAATCTCAACATCCTCTGGGGTAGGATCAGTTCCTAACTCATGCTAGGCTTCATCTACGCTAGGCCAGGCAGTTGGGAGCACCTCTTCCAGGGGTGGCAGCAGATGCTGCTTTGAAACCTGAGCCAGGTCTCACCTTCAGTCTCTCCTCTGATTTCCAAATCCTTTGTGCACCTCCTTGTTTTCCTCCTTTGGGTAGGCTTTCCTATTTTTGAAAAGATGCTCCTTTCCCATCGCCCCTTTTATGGTGCCATTAACCATCTGGGTCATTTTCTGAGTACCTCATCATTTTGTTTCTTGTTCAGCCCAACCTCTGACTTCCTCAATCACGGTCATGACAGCTGTTACTGCCTTTCAGTCAATGGCTTTTCAAAGGGTGAAATCTATAGGGGATCAGGTCTGTTTAACTTGCTCAGGAGCTTTCCTGGATATCACTTATAGGATGAAGTACAAACTCCACAGGCTGATATACAAGGTCCTACACAACTTAGACCCCATCTACTTTTCATGATTTATGTCCCCCTCACTCCCCTCACAGAAGCCTTTTGCTCAAAACCAATTGGTCTCATCATAAGCCACTGTTCTGTAAAATATAGTTTTAGAGACTTGGTAGATGCATTGGGAAGATAAGTGATTTACCCAGGATGTGTGCCATAAACAGAATTTCTGAATTGGCTAGTGCTGCTTCTCACCTGTTTATCTCCATTACCCACAGCTCTCTTCTTTTTCCATCCAGATCCTGCCTGTCCTTCAAGTACCTGGTGGTACAGTGGATAAATTTCTCACTTTGGAATCAGGAAGATCAAAGATTAAATCTACTTTCAGACACTTACTAGTTGTGAAGCCTTGAGCAAATCACTTATCCTCTGTCTGCCTCATTTTTCCCAACTGCAGAATGGGAATAAACAATAGTATGTGTCTCACAGAGTTGTTGTGAGGGTCAAATAAGATAATATTTGTAAAACACTTATCTGGCACATTCAGTAAGTGCTTAGTAAATGCTTGTTCCTTCCCTCCCACCATCCTAGCCCTCATTGATTTCTCCCTGCTAGGAATTCTACAGCACTTAAACTCTCTTTGTTATCAATCTTGCATTGGTTTCCGATATTTCCATGTACATGTCTTGTCTGTCTGGAACAAACACTAATCTCTCCCAGTGCAGGGAGTAAATCCTCTTCTCATATATGCCTCATTACTTTTACAGAGCTAGGCACACAGCTTCAAAGTAGATCGATTGATTTGTAGGGTACCCAGCAGTACAGCAACTAGCAATTTTTTTACCCTTAGGCAAGTGGCACAAAACACCTGTATCAAACAGAATGAAAGACATTCTCACTTAGGTAGGGCAGGGCAACAAGGACCGGAACACTATGATGAAACTGCTGAAGAGCTTGACCATTGGAATAGTGGGGTGGAAAATGGGCTGACTCACCTGGAATGTTGCCCCCGAGAGGAAGAAGTCACTGTCTGATAGTTTTGTTTTAACTCATTAGCCTTTCTTAACTAGGTGCTATGCTCAAATGTGTCTGTTTCTGAAGTTCTCGAAGTGTTCAAAGGCCCCTTTTAAACTACAAAAGGCATTTCATTAAAACAAAGTTTTTTCTTTTGTATTCCAGTTACTTCCCCTCATACCCACCCTCTCACCCCAAGCCAATCCCTCCCTTGTAACACAGAAGAACCTTGAAGTAGAACCAGTGAACTCAAGTGACCTTGTCTGACATACGTTCCACAATTGTAGTCCCCATCCTCCTTTGTGGTTGCTAGTCCTTCATTTTCAACGAGGATCAGTGACGTCACCAGTGAGGTCTTGACTTTTGAGTGAATTTAAGTGAGGTAGAGTTGCCCAAAGTCATGAGCCTCACCCTCTCTTCCAGAGTTACCTAAGTCCAGCGGCAGGACAAAAGTCAAGACAACTGGCAATCACCTGGGATGCAGTAGATGACTGTGGAATCTTGGATGTGTACCTTGTTTTCCTTGTTCTATTTACTTTGATTTACATCAGTGCATTCCAGCAATCTTTTGTTATTTTTCTGAATCCTGCAAGTCATTTCAGAGGAAGAATTGCTAGAATTTGGTGACAGATTGGATTCGGGAAATGTATGAGTCAAATATGACTCATACCATTCTCTAGCCTGAAACCAAGAATCTTTTCTTATCTGTTTTATTGATATCTTTTGTTTTGCCATTATCTAGATTTTCCTCTGTATTCCCTCCCCGCCCCCCACCAGCCATTTCTTTTTAACAATAACAAAAAAAAGAGGAAGAAAAGAAAAAATTTCAGCAAAACTGATCAATACATTTAAAAAAATTATCTGACATTATATGCAATTTTCCATAGCCATGGTCCCTGACCTCTTCAAATGAGGTGTCTTCTTATATCTATTCTTAGGGGCCAAGCTTGTTCTTTATTCCCTCTTATATGTTGTTAATTAAAATTTTTGTAGCCCCCTGTCCCAAAACCCATAGTGTGGGGCTGTTTCCTCATTGGTGGAAGTGAATGTCCTACTGTGCTAGGAGAGAGCCCCATACCAATGGGCTTTGGGACAGCGGCTACATTTCCCCCCCACCCCCAGCTTTTGGTGATGATATTGACCTAAAGACAGTGAGCGATAATGAAGTTTATCACCCTTCTTCTCCCTTTATCCTCCAAAATAGGGAATCGAGCTTTTATCTCCTTCTGGAAGAGTGCCTGCTTGTAGTGGGCAGGAAGCTACTGAACAGGAAGGGGAAGTTTCTAGTGCATGGACATACAAGTCTTGGGATTCCCTTTTTCCTTATCTGTGTGAACAGTAAGATCCACTGATATAGTGACACATTGCATTTCTGTCCGCTTAAAGAAAGGATCATGCAAATCAATTTTGACTGTAGAGTTCACGTACAGACCCCAACACACAAAGGAACAAAACACAGCCTCATACACAATGCATGCAACTGTCGCAACTGTTTTGAACCTAGGTGACTGGGAAGGTACCATTAACAGAAATAGTGAAGCCCAAAGGAAAACCTGGGTTGAAAGGAAGGTGTTGAGGGAGATAGAGAGACAAAGCCTTAAAATGTGAAGTTCTCAGGTGAGGGAACATACTGACTAAAATACATATTAAGGTGTGAGTGAATGATGGCAGTGCTTTCTTGGAGAGCTTGTTTTGATACGATGATGGAAGAAACTTGGAACGAGAGAGTTGGAAATGCCAGGCAACTTCACCTCCTTCCCGGTATTGTTTACTCTGGCTGGACCTGGAGGCAGTTTTTAGCCCGGAATTGTTTGCTGTTTGCTTCTCTTATAAATCCGAGTTTCTGGAATCCCATATTCCTGGTTTCATCATAATAAGATGTGGTTCCTTTCTTCCTATTCAAAGGTATTAGAACTAATACTTTTTCCAGCCTCTAAAAGAGACCGAGGCCAAATTACCAGGTTTTTTGGTCATCATTACAAAGATGAGATAAACTGCCTCCTTCCATCATTTCAAGTGGACAGTAAATCTAGTATCCCCTTCCTTGCTCATGGCTACTCAGCCAGAGATTTCAGGCAAAGACAGACACACCTATTCTTTTCTCCTTCCCACCTCCCCTCAAGCTCTGAACCAATTAGGTCCTTATTTTTTTTTTGGAGGGGGGAAGGCAGGGCAATTGGGTTTAAGTTACTTGCCCAAGGTAACACAGCTAGTAAGTGTGTCAAGCGTCTGAGGCCGAATTTGAACTCAGGTCCTCCTGACTGCAGGGCCGGTGCTCTACTCACTGTGCCACCTAGCTGCCCCCCCAATTAAGTCTTTAGCAAAACCACTGGCTACTACTCGAGGACTTGGGATCCCCTTAGTGGTTTTGCTTCCTTAACATGAACACATCCAACAGTCTCTTAGGCCAAACTTCCAGAGCACAAAAAATAAAGTCCTTAGGCAAGTGCAAAGACTATCCAGGGCAGTGTGAGAGAAGAAAAGGAAGTCAGAGAGTCCATCTATGTCTAGCTTACTCAAAGACCCCTTGGTCTGTCTGGCCCTTGAGTCCAGCTGTTTCCCAGCTCAGGTTCTAACTCTCCTTGGCTCTGTGAAGGTTGGCTTTTCTCCTTAGAGGAAGGATAGGTATTGTACTAGAATTCTGACTGAATATGGAGATTCAAATCCCAGCTCACTACTCTGTGACTTTAGGGAAGTTATTTAGTCTCTCTCTTTCTCATTTGACTCATGTAAAATCGGGATAATAATACACACTCCCAGGACTTTTGTGAGGATCAAATCAGAAAATATATGTGAAAACACTTTGAAAACAATTATGAACATAAATTTTATTATATCATTGTAATTAGGGGCTGCTAGGTGGCACAATGGATAGAGTGCCAGGCCTGAAGTCAGGAAGACTCATCTTCCTGAGTTCAAATCTGGCCTCGGACACTTAATAGCTGTGTGGCCTTGGGCAAATCACTTAACCCTGGTTGCCTGAGTTTTCTCATCTGTCAAATAAGCTGGAGAAGGAAATGGCAAATCACTCCAGTATCTTTATCAAGAATACCCTAAATGGGGTTACAAAAAGTTGGACATGACTGAAAAAAATGACTGAACAACAACTGTGCTATTGTAATACACCCTCTGAACTCACTTTCCTGATTTGCACTGGACTAGTGAGTTGGGTTCCCAGAGGGGAGAACATTAGATCTTCCCTGAGGGTTCTAGGTATAATCCTGATGGGTTGAATTAGACTTAAAGTACAATACAACTGAGGCACACGAATAGAGAATGCATGTGGCCAATGAGTCTCTCCTGATCCTGGCTCTGGAATTTCTTTTCTCTTTTCTGCAAAGTTCCCACCTGATGGACAAGTCCATCGCTTGCTTGGATGGGCATGCTTCTCTCAGGGCAAGGTGTCTCCACTGGATCTCTTGGCCATTTGTCCTTAGATACCACCTCTCCTGCTGAAACACTGTCATGGTCACTGCTACTCTAGTGGACTCCTTAATTGCCATTCAGCTTTGACTGATGATGTAAGCACTGCTGGACTTCTGCTAACCTGAGCACTCTCATCTCAGCACACTCATTCATATAAAATAAGAAAAGAATAAACACAAAAGAATCAGTGCTCTTGAACACAAAGTGATAAATCAGCTGCCCTTCCCTCACCTGGTGGCTCACAGCAGTCCTCCTTACTCAGAAGCCACCAGGAAAGAGAGAGGTCTGAAGGGAAGGGATCTCCACTTTAATATAGCAGCAGAATTCTGCCTCAGCAGCCAATTAAGAGACTTTTTGGTCACCATTTAGTGAGAACTTGGGTCATATGGCTAACAGGAAGTAGCAAGAAGATATGTGAGCATGCTCTGACGGTGGTGGTGAGGGACATGGGGGAAATGTTCATCCATCAACCATGTCAGAAGCAGGCCTACCCCAAACTTCCATGCTCTTGGCTGGAATGCTAGCTGAGCATTTCCCAAGACTGGGGGAAGGACAAAGGGGTACTCTACTACCATTTGCCTTTCTCCCCCAGTCCAAGCTGAACTATACTTAGTTCTCTTGATTTCCTTATGCGATAAGGCTCTGGTTGTCATTCATTCAAGTAGAATAGAAGGAATTTTGGACAGAGAACTCTATACCTAATCTGCAAACTAGATATAGATAATCACCAAAGCTGGATGACACCCAGTCGAGAGGCCTGTAAGGACTCAGGGGTGAAATTTGACAAGCTGTAAGCTTCTTACAAATGGTCAGCAGATCTGGCATTGGACTAAAAAGATGGTCATTCATGCTAAGGGTTCAAAAGAAATCCTTACAAATTACTGACCAACACATCCCCTCCATACCAGGTGACCCAGTGAGATGTGTCCTCAGATGTTGGACTACTGACATCTGGCATATGTAACCTATTGGGCAGGCTTCCAGGGGCTCAAGGGGCCTGGACCAATAGATGTTTGCAGAGGAGGTGGGGTGAATGTTTGCTTAGGGAGTATACAGTCGGGAACAGAGGATAGACTGGGAACATTTTGTTGATTTCCCATGGGGAGCAACACCTCAGCTTGGTCCCTAAGTACCCCTCATCCCATTTGGCCCCTCTTTCAGGTTCTGTGGTTCCTTTGTTCTCACTCCCTTTCCCCTAGGAGAATAGTTCTCTCAATCAGTAAGCAGAAACTTACTCAATTTCCTTGTGTATATAGTTTTGGGCTATTTGTCTAGGGATGGGAGCCAGGATAGAATATGATTATGCAAAAGTCATGGCCTTCCCAGGGACTTATGATTCTAGTAGAGGACACAGGAAAATACAGATGAAAAAGTAAGGGCAAGCAGCATTTTCTAAGTACCAGATTAGTTAAACTGACAATATATGGGCTGAAAGAATTCAGAGGAGGGAGGGTTTGGAGGTCAGGGATTATGGGAAGCATAAGAACATAGCATCATAGATCTAGAATTGGAAGAGACCTAGTGGTTGTTGTTGTGGTTCAGGTGCTCATGACCCCATGGAACACAGCATGCCAGGCCTTTCCATCCTCCATTATCTCTCCAAGTCTGTCCAAGTTCATCGGTGCCGTTTCCATGACACTAACTATCCATCTCATCCTCTGCCATCCCTTTTCCCTTTGCCTTCAATCTTTCCCAACATCAGGATCTTTTCCAATGAGTCTTGTCTTCTCATTATGTGGCCAAAGTATTTAAGCTTCAGCATACGACCTTCCTGTGAATAGCCTGAATTAAAAGTCATCTAATTCAACTCCATCATTTTATAGATAAAAAAAGTAAGACCTAAGGAGAAGTAAGTTGACTAAGATCTCACAGGTGGTAAGTGACAGAGCCAGGATTTGAATCCAGGTCATCTGACTCCTAATCCCCTGTTTTTTTTTCATGGAGGAGGTAGGACTGGAATTAGGGGGTGAAGAATGGTTAACAGCTTGATGAGAGGAGGGTAAGAGAACTGGGAAGGAGCAAAGGTGTGACAATGGAATAATCATGAATTCTGAACCAGGGCTGACTCAGGCAGGTCTAGTGTTTTAGGCTCAGGATTAGAACAAAACGATATGTTCAAAGACCTTCTAATATTAACATAAATAGGTTTAAATTTGTGGCAAAGATACTCAACAAGGATACGTATTGACCTGTTGGGCACAGTTCCTTTGCCTTGTTTCCACAGTGGTAGGCCTGATCAGAAGCCTGTATCAAGCTTAAGGATGCTAAGACTCTTCATGTACCGAGCTTTTGTATATATATATATGACCAAGAAGCTCCAATGGCTCAAGCCTTAGCCCTCTGGACCAATCAAATCTCAAGGATGGTTTCATTGCTTTTTTTAAAGAAAAACTAGCCTTGCCTACATGGTATAGATCTTAGCAGATATTGTTCCTAATACAGCATCATATATACATATGAAGCAATTAGACCAATCTGGCTCAGGGTGGGGTAAGAGACAAAGTAGAAAGGTTGAGGCCAGATTATGGGAGTCCTCAAGCATCAAACTAAGGACTCTGGACTTTGTCCCATGAAAGGGGAGTGTGTATCTTGTAGGGAAATAAATAGCATGTTATATACCAACTAGATAGTGGAAAAGAACTGATGTTTGATCATCTTGGCAGTACATAGTACATCACCAGCAGTACTGGGATAAAAGAAAAAAGAATGAAAGAAAGAAAGTGAAACATAGCATACTGTCTGTATTCAAACAATATCTGTTCTTTCTCTGGAGGCAGATAGTATGCTTCATCATTAGACCTTTGGGATTGTCTTGGATCGTTGTATTGCTGAGAATAGTCAAGTCATTCACAGTTCTTCATTATACAGTATTGCTGTTACTGTGTATAATGTTCTTCTGGTGCTGCTCACTTCACTTTGCATCGGTTCATATAAGTCTTTCCAGGTTTTTCTGAAATCATCCTGCTTGTCATTTCTTATAACACAATAATATTCCATCACAACCATATACCACAGCTTGTTTAGCCAATCCCCAGTTGATGGGCATCCCTAATTTATCTTGTGGATCATTTTTGGGAAGCATGGCCTTGTTTCCACAGTGGTAGGCCTGATCAGAAGCCTGTATCAAGCTTAAGGATGCTAAGACTCTTCATGTACTGAGCTTTTGTATATATATATGACCAAGAAGCTCCAATGGCTCAATGATTCTTTATTGTTGAGATGTGGGGAGCTCAGTTATAAAATCTACAGTGATCAGTGTGTGCAGTTACTAAGCATTAAGTGAGGATTAAAATGGGCCTTTGGGGGAAAGTGCTCTAAATCACTATTGATTAGAGAAATGCAAATTAAAACAACTCAGAGGTACCATCTCATACCTATCAGATTGGCTCATATGGCAGAAAAGAAAAATGGCAAATATTGGAGGGGATGTGCAAAAACAGGGACATCGATGTAGTGTTGGTGGGGGTGTGAACTGCTCCAACCATTCTGGAGAGCAATTTGGTGCTATCCTCAGAGGGCTATAAAACTACATACCCTTTGATCCAGCAATACCACTACTAGGTCTGTCTCACAAAGAGATTAAAGAAAAAGGAAAAGAATCTATATGTATAAAAATATTTTTGCAGCTTTTGTTGTAGCAAAGAATTGGAAATTGAGGGAATGCTCATCAGCTGGGAAATAGCTAAGCAAGTTGTGGTATATGATTGTGATGGAACACTATTGTGCTATAAGAAATGACAAGCAGGATGCTTTCCGAAAAACCTGGGAAGACTTACATGAACTGATGCAAAGTGAAGTGAGCAGAACCTGGATTACATTGTACACAATAACAGCAATATTGTATGATGTTCAGGCATGAATAGCTCATCTATTCTCAATAATAATATAATGATCTAAGCAATTCTGAAGGACTTAAAATGAAAATGTTATCTGTCTTCAGAGAAAGAATTGATGGAGACTGAATGCAGATTGAAGTATATATTTTTCTTTATTATTCTTGGGTTTTTTTTTGGTCTGCTTTTTCTTTTGTAACATGGCTAATATGGAAATGTTTGCATGACTGCATATATATATAAAATCTATATCAAATTTCTTGCCTTCTTGAGGGGAGAGGGGAGAAAGAATTTGGAACTCAAAAATTTTAAAAATGAATGTCAAAAACTTTTGTTTACATGTAATTGAGAAAAAATTTAAATTAAATGTAAAAAAAAAAGAATGGATCTTTGAGTTTCCTTGCCTAACCCTTGACACAAGCACCTATCTCTTAGTTATAATAATAGCTAACACTTAGAGAGCTCTAACTATGTGCCAGACATTGTGTTGAGCACATTACAATTATTGTCTCATTAGAACCTCACAACTCTGGGGAGTAGGTACTATAATTATCCCCATTTTATAGATGAGAAACTAAGACAAACAGGGGTTAAATGACTTGCTAAGGGTCATACCGATAGTTTCTGAAGCTGAATTTGAACTCATACCTTCCTGATGCCAGAATCAGTACTCTATCCACTGCACCACTATACCATCTATCACATGTCCCTCCATGGTCATAGACTCTAGCTCCTTGAACAAGCTGAAGTGACTAAAGGGTGCAAGACCCTGGATTGGGCATACTACAATTGGGGCATAGTGGAAGGAACAGAGGTGCAAAATCTGTGGAGTGTCTGAATTCTGTGGCCAAGTAAGGTCCATGATCTGGGCCGTTGTGTTGGGGATCTTGTCATTTTAGTGGATAACTTAAGGTCCGGCTAGGGTTGGATAGCACAAAGTTTTCCTAAATGAAATAGCCAAGTGAGTTTTATTCCCCGGGGCCCAAGTCAGGTTTTTGGACAAAGGGGAGGGGGAGAGGACGCTTGGGAGACATCATAGACAATAAGTCTGATGGTTGTTGGAAGTTATCTTCAGTGTTCCAAGCTGATTCTGAGCCCTCTTATGCTTGGAGGCCATTCATTTGCATTCAAGGGTTTATTAGGCAGTTACTAACCATAAACCTTCTCTAATTCCCCAGCCTCAGATACTGCTGCATCTGCTTGGGCAAAGGCTTGGTTGGTTTTTCCACTGGGCACTGCCCTCTGTTACCTTTCCTAGATCTTTGTTTACTTTTAGTGATGGTGGAGGAAGGGAAGAGTGGAGATGAAGGATTTAATTGACACACAAAAAGGTATCAGGATCAATAGCTCCAGTTTCCCTCCTGAAACACACCTGACTTCCCCTTATACAAATACCCCTCCTAGCTACATCCCATTACCGGAACACCTCTCCTAAAACTCCACCCCCCATCCTCAACATTCTCTAGACCCCACCTCTTCTAATACACAGGCTTCAAGGAGAGAGTGGTGAGAGAGGCAGAGTGATGAGAAACAGAGAAAGATGGAATCATGGAACCTCTTCTTACCTCATAGAAAAGCATCTGACTTGAAATGAACCATATACAGAGTAGCCCAGCACAGATTCACTGTATGTCCTAGGGGGTTTGGAGTAACAAACATGTAAATGGGCTGATAACCTTCTATGTAGGTCACTTGGGGAGAAAAGGAACAAAGACAGATAGGAAAATACGAATCCCTTTTCGTCATATAGGTACATATTCTTTTTTACTGATCACAGTAAACATTTCTTCCTATCGTCATATACTGTGTGGCTATGATGCTTGTGGCTAGTGAAATCTATGGTATTGCTTTGTCACCACACCTCATTCATACATGGAGGACTTCCATGCATAAGTACACACATGCATGCTCAAACATACGTGTAAATGTATACACACAATACGCATAGATAGAGGTACCTGTGGGTCCAGATGTACAAACACAGACTCTCCCATGGCCCTTTGCCTAACTCTTCTCCCCTTTGCTTCTTCTATATTTCCCTTTTCCCTCTTTCCAGTGCACAGGTACAGTTACAGGCCTTCTTTAGGGCATCCTGTCTGGGGTATGGCCTTTTGGCAGCTTCTTTAAGGATCTGGCTCTTTGTCTCCTGGGGCAGGGCCAGGGCCAGCCCCACAGCTCCTGTTTGAGGGCCAAAGCTCTGAGAAGAGTGACGCCAGCAATAATAAGATAAAGGTCAGTATGGCATGTTGGCCTAAAGAAGAAGACAGATTCCATCCCATGGAGCATCCTCAGAACCCTCAGCCCATATAGGAAATCCTCTTTTTCCTTTCCCTCCTCTGTCTTTTCTTCTCTGTTTTTCATCTCCTTGGCTGGGGCAGGGGGAAAATTCAGTAATAAGTCACTTGCTGTGATCTTTCTCTCCTTCATCCCTGCCCCCCACCCCGTTAATTATTCAGATAGTGTAGTTTGTGGGAAAGGGGATTGCCTCTCTAACAGCCCCTAAGTGGTGTTTCTTTTCTGAGGAAGTCCAAAAACAAAAATGAAATAATTTTATATTCTATTGTTGAAAACTTGTAACATATTCACATACATTTTAATATATAATTTCCCCCATTATATGTTAAAATAATTTTCAACTTTTTTTTAGAGTTTTGAGTTCTAAATTCAACTCCTCCTTTTCTTTTTCCTCTCCCCTCTCCCTGAGATGGTAAGCAATCAGATACAGGTTATGCATGAGCAATCACGAAAAACATTTCCATATCAGTCATTTTATACAGGAAGCCTCAAATAAAAGAAAAAGAATGCGAGAAAGAAAGTGAATAATAGCACACCTTCAGTCTATATTCAAACAATATCAGTTCTTTCTCTAGAGGTGGATAGTATGCTTCATCATTAGTCCTTTGGGATTGTCTTGGGTCACTATATTGCTGAGAATAGCTAAGCCTTTCACAGTTCTTCTGTATCATACAATATTGCTGTTACTGGGTACAATGTGCTCCTGGTTCTGCTCACTTCACTTTGCGTCAGTTCGTGTAAGTCTTTCCAGGTTTTTCTGAAATCATCCTGCTTGTCATTTCTTTTAACACAATAATATTCCATCACAATCATATACTACAGGTTGTTTAGCCATTCCCCAATTGATGGGTATCCTTTTGATTTCCAACTCTTAGCCACCACAAAAAAAGAGCTGCTATAAATATTTTTTGTAGATATACATCTATTAAGTGTATTTAAAGTAAATACAAGAAAGTTTCTGTGGTGGGGCATTGGCAGCATAGGACATCTGTAAAGACCCCATGTAAGAAGTGGCACTTGGACTGATGGTCAAAGGAAGCTAAAGATTCTAGGATGTCAGAGTGAAGAGGGAGTGCATTACAGGCATGAGGGACGACCTATACAAAGGTCCACAGGTGGTAGATGGAATGGCATATGTGAGGAACAGCAAAGAGGCCAGTCTAGCTAGACCATGGAGTGTGTGAAGAGGAGCAATGTATAGTATTCCCGGAAAGGCAGCTTGCAGTCATGCTGTGAAGGGCTTCGAATGCCAATGGGATGTTTGATCCTAAAGGCAACAGGGAACGTCTGGAGCTTCTTGAGGAGTGTAGTATAGAGCTGTGGTTTAGGGATATGGCAACTATGGAGAAGATGGATTGGAGAAGAAAAGGATTTGAAGGAGGGAGACGAATGAGATTATTATAATTGTTTGGGTGATAGGTGATAAGGGACAGAACTAGGGAGGACACAGGGAGAGATGCTGTTGTAAAGTTAGAATCAGTTGTTGTTATATAGTTGTTTCAGTCATTTCTGACTCTTTGTGAGCCCATTTGGGGTTTTCTTGGCTGAGATACTGGAGAGGTTTGCCATTTCCTTCTCCAGCTCACTTTGTAGATGAGAAAACTGAGGCAAACAGGGTTAAGTGACTTGCCCAGGGTCAAGCAGTGACTAAATGAGGCCGGATTTGAACTCAGGAAGATGAGTCTTCCTGGCCTTAGGCCCGGCATTCTACCCTTTGTACCACCTAGACGTTCCAGAAGCAGTAAGATTTGGCAACTGAATGGATTTGTGGGGCGAGAGTGTGAATGACTCTGAGGTTGTGAACCTGGGTAAATGGAAGGAGGGTGGTGCCCTTGACACAAAGAGGGAAAGTAGGAAAGGGGGGATGAGTTCTGTTTGGGACATGTTGAGTTGGAGACGTCCATAAGATAACCAGTTTGCAACGTTCACTGGGCAGCTGGTGATGGGGGACTGGAGATCAGGGGAGACACTAGGACTAGACATATAAATCTGGGAATCATCTGCTTAGAATGCTAATTGAATCCATGCGATCTGATTAGGATGCCAAGAGAGAGCATAATATTAACATAATAATATCAACAATGATGATACTAACGATGATAGCTAATATTTATCAAGCGCTTACTACGTGTGAGGCATTGTGCTAAGCACTTTACAAACATTATCCCACTTGATCCTCACAGCAACACTGGGAGATTGATGCTGTTATTAGCTTCGTTTTACAGATGAGAAAACGGAGGTTAAGGGACTTGCCCAGGGTCACACAGCTAGTCAGTGTCTGAGGCCAAATTTAAACTCTTCCTGACTCCAGGCCCAGTGCTCTATCCACTGCACCACCGGTATAGAGAATGAGAAAGAAGAGGGTTCAGCACAGAGCCTTGAGCTACACCCACATTTAGGGGCAGGACATGGTTGTGATCTGGCTAAGGGGACTGTGAAGGAACAATCTGAAAGGTAAGAGGAGAACCCGAACAGAAGAAAGACCTGGAAATTCAGAGAGGGGGAAGTATTAAGGAAGAGAGAATGGGTCAACGGGGGGCGGATGCTACAGAGGAGTCAGGAAGGACTGGGATTGAGAAAAGATCATTGGATGTGGCAATTAAGAGCACTTTGGTTACTTTAAAGAGAGGAGTTTCATTTGAGTGAGGAGGAAGTCAAAAGCCAGACCAAAAGGGCTTGGGGAGTGAGAAGGGAGGAAGCAGAAGCACCAGGCATCGACAATGTTTTCCAGGAGTCTGGCTATGAAAGAAAGGAGGGATATCAGATAATAGTTTGGTGGTATTATCTACAGATTTCATACCGCTGGTGGGAGAGGGAACACACACACACACACACACACACGCGCACACACACACACACACACACACACCAAGGTAGATGTATAAGAAACACAAGTGGCCCAGGAACATGTGTGAGAAATGCATGGAGAACATGTGTGGCCAGAGCCCCTATCTTCCTCCTGTACTGCTGCTGGCCGCTCTCCCACAGAGCCACTGATGTCAGCTGTTGGCAGTTTGGTGTCAACAAGTGGCAGGCAGCTGGTCTTCTCCGAAGTAACCACTAATGGGCTACTCTTTTACTCTATAAAAACCTAGTTGTGGCAAAAATAATAACTAGCATTTATGTGATGTTTTCAGATTTGCTAGGCCCTTTACACATTACCTCATTTCATTCTTGCAACAGCCCTGTGAGGTAATTGTTAACTCCATGTTAACAGATGAGGAAACTGAGGCTGAGAGAGAGAAGCAATGTTGCAGAGCTGGCGAGTACCTTCTTAACTCTGATTAGCGCATGACTAGCTACCACAGCAATAAATGGGTGGCAAGAAGAATTGAGTCACTAAGACCATACGTGTATCTCTCCTTTCTTTCTGTATACACAGTGCTTGCAAAGTCTCTCCTACTATTGTAAAATAGTTGTGTGCTGATGGATCGAGATATGAGGTATTGATCTGAAGTTGATGCCCAAAAGGTGGAGGTAGGTGGCACAGTGGGTGGATTGCTGGCCTTGGAGTCACGAAGGCTCCTCATCATGAATTCAGATCTGGCTGCAGACACTTACTAACTGTGTGACCCTGGACAAGTCACTTCACCCTGTTTGCCTCAGTTTCCTCATCTGTGAAACAAGCTGGAGAAGGAAATGGCAAACTACTCTGGTATCTTTACTAAGAAAACCCAAATGAAGACACAAAGAATCAGACGTGACTTAAAAGCAACTGAAGGACATTAACAATGATAACCAACAGGTATAGAGTCAGGGAGAAGGGTAGTGGTCATGTTTTTGGAAGATAAGCCCTTTTGTGTTGTCAGAGAGGAGTTGACTAGAGGGATAGATATCAAGGAGTCTCTTGGTTGAAAGGGCATGGGAACTATTATTCATCAGGATGATTCATCCCTTCCTCTGCCGCCAGGATTGCTTAGCCTCTACTGAGAAATGCCTACCTTGGAGCCATTGTGTTTCCAAGGTCTTAGCAAGATGTTCATTACCTTGTTTACTTAACAATTTCCTACGTGACTTATTTGTTAGCTGATCTGTATCAATGGGTTGTAGGTATTATACCGGGGGAGCTTCCTGATGAGTTGTTTGTTACTGAATTTCTCTACCCAGTTTGGTGAGGTAGGTGGGGAGAGAGTGAAGTAGGTGGGGAGAAAATCTGGAGTGGGTTTAGATTGCCCTCTGCTGGGGTCGAAGCTCACCAAGGAAGGACTCTTGAGGGAGGATTGGACCCCATCTCATTGGCGGAATCATTTCCTAGATTCATCCAATCCTTCTCCTTCTCCTTATTATTATTATTATTCTTAACCTTAAAGATTTTCTAATCCAGTCAATAAATATTTATTAATTACCTACTATTTGCCAGGCATTTTACTAAATGAGGCTACAAAGAAAAGACCAAAAGTAGTCCCTTCTCTCAAGGAGTTCACAGTCTATAATGGTGAGACGACTCACTAACAACCCTTCAGCCTTCTGAATTTCAGCATTCAATTCTGAATTATTCCTGGGCCCAGAGGGCTGGAGCTAGAGCCCATTTCCAAAATTTAATTCAATTACACAAACATTTATTAAGTCTTACTATCTGAAAGGCCTGGAGATACAAAGATATATTCCCTAAAGCCCAACTCTGAGTCCCAAGAGTTTCCTACAACAGACCACAAGAAGTAGCTATTGTCAACGCCAGTTTTTACTACAGAGATAAATGACTAGGCACTGTCATAACTTAAAATTAGCTTGATTTAGCCATAACTACACATTAAAAAATTCATAACCACTCCTCGTCTCTGAGTGATAAAAAAAAAACCAGCATAGGTCCAGGAAGAACACATAATGAAGAAATGCTCTTTTCTCACTGCATAGAGGTGGGAAACTACTTAGGCAGAATGTTGTATACATTATCAGTGAGGTCATCATATGGGATGTTTGTGGGGTGTTTGTTTCTTTGTCAAAAGGGAGAGTTCAATTTTGAGTCCTGTCCTCAAGAAACTTACAGTCTAGTAGGAAGGATGAGACATACATAAGTATGATACAACATAGAAGGTGATAAGAATAAAGAAGCAATCTAGACAAAGTATTTAAGAAAATTCGGAGAGCGAGAGATCCCTTTCTGTTGACAGGAGGCAGGTGGGGAATTTGTGTAGTTATTCATGGAGACTGCTGTGAAGGAAAACAAAGGTCAGGAGAATTGGGGTTCCAATCATGAAGTGTCACCTTCACGGGAGTGCATGGAGGTAGGACAGTGCAGGACCAAAAGTACCTAGGAGACCAATCTACATGCTCCTTTGGAGGGCAATCACAGAACATCTTCCCGGTCCCTGTTAGGGTTCCTGTAAAGCCCCCCAGCTCCTCACTGTGCTTTTTTTTTGCCGGTGGGTTTCTAGAACCCAGTCTTGTGCTTTCCCCTGTGGGCTGTCTACTGAGATTATGATGGCAGTACAGATGCCAACTATTTTTTTTCCAGGAGATATTAGGATGAATAAATACCTAAAATAAATTCTTTATTGGCCAGATGCAGTGAGGCATCCAGGAGAACATTATCACAAATTATTATATGATCATTACATGACCCTAGGCAATTTACTCTTAAATTCTGTGCTGCAGTGTCCTTACCTGTAAAATGAGGGATTTGTACTAAGTGATTAAGGCCCTTCCAGCCCTACCATTCCGTAAAGCAGAAAATGGGACAAGAAAAGAGTAGAGACACCCTGGCTTTTTTAGTTTGTTGTCCTTCAGTCATTTCAGACTCCTTGGGACCCCATCTGGGGTTTTCTTGGCACAGATACTGAAGTTGTTTGCCGTTCTCTTCTCCAGTTCATTTTACAGATGAGGAAACTGAGGCAAACAGGGTTGGGTTAAGTGACTTGCCCAGGGTCTAAGCCCAGATTTAAACTTAGGTCTTCCTGACTTCAGGCCCAGAACTCTATCCACTGTGCTGCTTAGCTTCCCTTGATCTTCTAACCACCACAACAGAAACCCTTCCTAGGGGAGTAGGAGGTGGTGGGGGGAGAGAGACAGAGACAGAGAGAGACAAACAGAGACAGAGAGAGTTCAAAAGGCAGTCAGTTTTCCCAAAAAGCAATGGGGTCAGGAAATTGAATTCAAATATTTCTCATAGACCTTGAGAAGGCAATTCTCTGTTTATAGCGGGCAGCAATAATCCTTGGGAAGACAAACACAAGTGACAAACGAAAACCTTTCAGCAACCAAGAAAACTGGCAGTAAATAGTTCTCAGTAGAGAAGGCAAAAGAGTAATGCTTTAGTGCAAGTCTGAAGGTCAGAGAATGATTCAGAAAGCTGGAGGAAGGGGACTGTGGGCAGAGGAGGGAAGGAAAGGGGAAACAGGCTCAGAGAATAGATGCTTAGTCTAACTCATGGCCCATAACCAAAGCTCTTGAGCTTAGGATCATGAATTTAATGTATGAGGGACCTTGGAAGTCATTTAGTTCAACTCCCTCTTTTACAGAGGAGGGAACTGATGCCCAGAAAAGTACAGTGATTTACCCAAGGTCACAAAAGTAGCAAGTGGCAGAGCAAAGGTGTGAACCTTAGTCCTTTGGATCCAAACCCAGCATTCTTTTTCCCTTTTTCTTTTGAGGCAATCAGGGTTAAAAGACTTGCCCGGAATCACACAGCAAGTAAGGATTCAAACTCAGGTCTTCTTGACCCCAAGCCCAGTGCTCTATCTACAATGCCACCTAGTTGTCCCTACATCCAGCATTCTTTATATTGTACCCTACACCCTACAGTTCATTTACATGGACCATGTTTAGTCTTGTGGCTTCTCAGTAGTCTTTTCTTTTGTTCATTCCTTCATCCAAAGTCTCTCTTGAAATATCAGAATATTTGGCTTGTGTCTGGGTTTCTATAACAAAAGATCCCTTGCTTCCTTGTAAGCCCTTAGACTAGCAAAACATTGAATATAGGCCTAGCTTTATTTAACCACACCAAAAAAAAAATGGAAAGGCCTATATCCATAAACAATCAATACACTCCATGTTTCTTCTCTGATGGGCCTCTGCTTTTCCAAGGGCTTTTATAAATTTCCAGACACCTCCAGTGAGTAGCTTCTCTAATGGATCTATTCAGTTCTCCAGACTCCTCCTGCTCCTCCTGCTCCTCCTCCTCCTTCTTCTCCTTCTCCTTCTCCTCCTTCTTCTTCTTGTTCTTCTTGTTCTTGTTCTTGTTCTTGTTCTTGTTCTTCTTCTTCTTCTTCTTCTTCTTCTTCTTCTTCTTCTTCTTCTTCTTCTCTCTCTCTCTCTCTCTCTCTCTCTCTCTCTCTCTCTCTCTCTCTCTCTCTCTCCCTCCCTCCCTCTCCCTCTTCTTCTGCCTCTCCCTCTCCCTCCCTCTTCTTCTCCCTGTCCCTCCCTCCTTTTTTTTCAGTACTACTACTCCCGACTAGTTAAGACAAACTGAACAAACAGGAGTTGGGAGGCCGGAGAGAGAGTAATCTGATCTCAATCCATGGTCTGCATTTCCACAAAGTCCCTCCAGTGATCCATGTGTTCTATGAAACCACTTGGCTCACCAGGGAACCATGTGTACCAGGGAATCTATGCATTATGGCACTGGAAGCATATGAAGAGGCTCGGATGAAAAGTTCCTGCACATAGCAAAAGAATTCTCCAACTAGAGAGGAACCATAACCAAGGAACAGAAAGGGTCAGAGCCATGATGTGAAGTAGTGACCCTGGACCTTGCCTTTCACTGATACTTTGAGGTACACGAACTGTATAGGTCCAGGGAAGAGAAAGCACCAACTTTCTAACAAAGCCCCCACCGTGCTTTTTCCTCATAAGAGGAGCCCATCAATGGTAGTACTAAAAGTGAGGAAGACTATATGGGTTCCTGAGAGGCAGGGCTCACTACAGGGTGTGACTGCTTAATTTAATATCAACCTTGAGTTTTAAGTCTTGTAAGGGTTCCTACCTCAGGATAGACTAAAAATCTGGGGAGACATCTACTGAGCTGGAAAGGGAAGGAGATCTGTTTTTACTAAGCCTTTTTGAGTGAGCCTTCTGTGTTTTTATTGGAAAAGATAAAGCCTGTCCTATAGTCAATGCTTTGTTAGCCTGAGTGCTTTCATGGTGGTAAAGGATTTTTTTTTTTTGCTTTTGCTTTGGAGACTTTGATGAAAGCCAACTTCTGATGTTGTCAGGTGACATCCTGGGTAGGTACAAAATGAGTAAAATTCCAATATTCCCAGGGAAAACTTGAGTGGGGGCATGGGCCAAGGATTATGGTTATTGAAAATGGACCCAGGGGGGTGGAGCCAAGATGGCAGCTGGAAAGCAGGGACTTGTGTGAGCTCCCCGCCAGGTCTCTCCAAAAACCTAGAACTGCAGAACTCATGGAATGGCAGAGGGAAGCAGGGATCCAGCCCAGGACAGCCAGGATGGTCACTGGGTGAGGTCTATCGCACATGGAGCTGGGAGTGGAGGGGAATGGAGCCCAGCGTGGGTGGCAGCAGGACCAACCAGACCAGGAGCCGGGCACAACAGGCCCTAGCTTCCTGAATCAGTGAGTTGTGGTAGTTACCAGACATCTCAACCCACAAACACCAAAGACAACAGAGAAGGTTAGTGGGAAAAGCTGGGGGGGACAGAGTGAAAGGAGTTCACAGTTTGGCCACCACCCCGGGGACAGTGGGGGTGGTACAGCTACAGAACTACAGCTGCAGTTGCTTCAGGGCCCAGGCCCATGTGGTGGGAGGAATTAAGTGGCAGATCAGAGCAGGAGTGCAGAGCCAGTTTAAGATCTGAGTCAGGTCCAGGTTGGTGGTTCTTGGGGAAGGAGGAGTGCTGGTGTGGCAGAGCTGGCTGTATAGAAATAGCTATGAAAACAATGGCGCATCCCCTCAAGCTTGGAACAAAGTACTCTTTACTATACAAGCAGTCATACCCCGACAAAAAACTCAAGGGTCAAGTAAGTTGGCTGGGAACATGGCCAGGCAGCAAAAACTCACCCAGATTCAGTCTCAGACTTTGGAATCTTTCTTTGGTGACAAAGAAGAACAAAATATACAGCCAGAAGAAGTCAACAAAGTCAAAGAGCCTACATCAAAAGCCCCCAAGAAAAACATGAACTGGTCTCAGGCTATGGAAGAGCTCAAAAAGGAGTTGGAAAAGCAAGTTAAAGAAGTAGAGGAAAAATTGGGAAGAAAAATGAGAATGATGCGAGAAAATCATGAAAAACAAGTCAATGACTTGCTAAAGGAGAACCAAAAAATGTGGAAAAAAATATTGAAGAAAACAACAACTTAAAAAATAGACTAACTCAAATGGCAAAAGAACTCCAAAAAGCCAATGAGGAGAAGAATGCCTTGAAAAGCAGAATTAGCCAAATGGAAAAGGAGGTCCAAAAGAACACTGAAGAAAATACTACCTTAAAAATTAGATTGGAGCAAGTGGAAGCTAGTGACTTTATGAGAAATCAAGATGTTATAAAACAGAACCAAAGTAATGAAAAAGTGGAAAACAATGTGAAATATCTCATTGGAAAAACCACTGACCTGGAAAATAGATCCAGGAGAGATAATTTAAAAATTATTGGACTACGTGAAAGCCATGATCAAAAAAAGAGCCTAGATATCATCTTTAAAGAAATTATCAAGGAGAACTGCCCTGACATTCTAGAGCCAGAGGGCAAAATAGAAATTGAAAGAATCCACCAATCGCCTCCTCAAAAAGATCCCAAAAAGAAAATTCCTAGGAATATTGTCGCCAAATTCCAGAGCTCCCAGATCAAGGAGAAAATACTGCAAGCAGCCAGAAAGAAACAATTTGAGTATTGTGGAAAAATAATCAGGATAATACAAGATCTAGCAGCTTCTACATTACAGGATCAAAGGGCTTGGAATATGATATTTCAGAGTCAATGGAGCTAGGATTAAAACCAAGAATCACCTACCCAGCAAAGCTGAGTATCATCCCCCAAGGAAAAATATGGATTTTCAATAAAATAGAGAACTTTCAAGCTTTCTCAGTGAAAAGACCAGAGCTGAATAGAAAATTTGACTTTCAAACAAGAATCAAGAGAAGCATGAAAAGGTAAACAAGAAAGAGAAATCACAAGGGACTTACTAAAGTTGAACTGTTTTGTTTACATTCCTACATGGAAAGATGATGTGTATGATTCATGAGACCTCAGTATTGGAGTAGCTGAAAGGAATATGCATATATATATATATACATATATATATATATATATACACATGTGTGTATGTATGTATATATGTAGGTGTATATTATATATATATATAGACAGAGGGCACAGGGTGAGTTGAATATGAAGGGATGATATCTAAAAAAATAAAATCAAATTAAGGGATGAGAGAGAAATATATTGAGAGAGGGAGAAAGGGAGAGATAGAATGGGGTAAATTATGTCACATAAAAGTGACAAGAAAAAGTGGTTCTGTAGGAAGGGAAGAGGGGGCAGGTGAGGGGGAATGAGTAAATCTTGCTCTCATCGGATTTGACCTGAGGAGGGAATATCATACATTCTCAATTGGGTATCTTACCCCGCAGGAAAGAAGGAGGAAGAAGATAAAAAAGGGGGGATGATAGAAGGGAGGGCAGATAGGGGGAGGAGGTAATCAAAAACAAACACTTTCAAAAAGGGACAGGGTTAAGGGAGAAAATTCAATAAAGGGGGATAGGTTAGGAAGGAACAAAACATAGTCTTTCACAACACGAGTATTGTGGAAGGGTTTTACATAATGATACGCATGTGGTATATGTTGAATTGCTTGCCTTCTTGGGGTGGGGGGAGGGAAGAGGGGAGAGAATTTGGAACTCAAAGTTTTAAAAACAGATGTTCAAAAACAACAAAAAAAAAAGTTTTTGCATGCAACTAGGAAATAAGATACACAGGCAATGGGGCCTAGAAATTTATCTTGCCCTACAAGAGTAGAAGGGAAAAGGGGATGGGAGGGGAGTGGGGTGACAGAAGGGAGGGAGGCCTGACTGGGAAACAGGGCAACCAGAATATATGCCATCTTGGAGTGGGTGGGAGGGTAGAAATGGGGAGAAAATTCGTAATTCAAACTCTTGTGAAAATCAATTCTGAAAACTAAACATATTAAATAAATTAAAGAAAAAAAAAAGAAAGTGGACCCAGGCCAGATTGACTCTGGTTTGTGGTAAAATGTGGTACTATTCTATGGGTACATTAATAATGAGAAAAGAATTCACAGGTTTTGGTAGTATTTTCTATATATTTACTTGTAAAATGTGAATGAAGCCTTTTCTGACAACTCTAGCCTACAGTGATCCCTCCTTCTTGTAAACCATTATGTGAATTATTCATTTGGTAGCTAGTTATGTGCAGTCTTGTGACATCTTTTCCCTGATTATCTTGAGCTACCATTTTAATCTTTTATTATTATTTCACTTTAAACTAGATTTATGTCTCATCTCCCCAACTAGGCTGTAGGTTTCATGAGGTTAGGGATAGCCCTGAGCTTAGAGTCAAAGACCTTGATTCCAGTTTCGGTTCTGCAACTTTACAACTGGTGTGACCCTGGGCAAGTTAACTGACCTTGGTATACTTTAGTGTCTCCATCTGTCAAATGGGAATATAATCTTTGTACTGATTGCCTCTAAGGTGGTTTATAAATATAAAATATCTTGATTTAATTGCTGTGTATACCCCTTGGTGCCTAGCACAGTGACTTCTACATGGTAGGCAACAACTAAACACTTGTTTGTTTTTTAATTTGATTTGACATCTAGGGCCACTGGAAAAGTCAGAAGTACATCTGGTCTAAAGCACTCTATAACAAACTGAACATAGCTACAGAAATACAGTATTTTAATGAGAAAGCAAGCTGATGGGGAGTTCTCCACAAGTGCCATAGAAATCCTAACTCTGTGCCAATGGCATGGGAAAGCATCCTCTCCTCTTCTGGAGGGGATTGCCCCATTCCTAAGAGTGGTCTATTTCAGGCATCTATTGGTCAATGATGATTTGTCCTATGAGCATCAGAAGGCAAAAATTGAAGCTCCTGTCTCTTCTGGTCTCCCTTATCCCAAGGATGCCAATATATCTCTCTTTATATCCATGTTTAGACTCTGGGTGTGTTATTACCAAGAAGGTTAATCTTCGATCCTTAGTAAGTACACCCCAAAAAACCCGTTTCTCAGGGATTCTACAGGAAGGGAAATGGATGAAATTATCTTGGTAGTACCACTGGATTTTTTTAAAAAAAATATATTTAAGTAAGGCATCTAGAGAGCTATACAATAAATCAAAGGGGGACTTGGATAGAGTATATATTTTTTAAAATAATATTTTTTCCAATTTCATGTAAAGACAAATCATAACATTCATTTAAAAAAATTTTAAGTTCCAAATTTTCTCCCTTTCTCCCTTCCCTTTTCCTTCCCTCAGAAGGTAAGCAATTTAATATAGGTTATATCTGGAGTATATCTTTGCTGTCTTCCTCTCACCCTAGACCCTGCTTACTTCTGAATCCTAGATACCCTGTGACCTTAGACTTTGCTCATTCTAATTGCAGCAGCCTAGGGTCTCCTCCTTTATTATCTCAACCTTTGCCTTCCCTCCTCCCAACATACAATCACCTAAAACTCCCTCTCCCCTTTAAAACCTTCAGTAACTTCCTATTGCCTATTGGATGAAATACAGACTCCTTAGCCTGGCATTGAAAGCCCTCCACAATCTGGTTTCCACTCTCATTTCCATCCTTACTTCACATAACTATCTTTTATGTTCCAGTCAGTCTGGACCATTAGTTGTTTCTCATTCTGTCCTGTCCTTTCCCCAGTTCCATGAATTGAATTCACACAAGTTATCCCTTCCTCTGAAACCCAAAAGCACCCCTTTCTCATCTTTACCTGTTGAAATCTTTCTCTTTCTTCAAAGCCCAGCTTAGATTCCATTTCTTCCATGATGCTTTGCCTCAAAGTAATCTCTCAGTCCTTTAGTTTTCTAGAACTTTGCCTATCTCTTCAGTCTTTCTCACATTCTACCTCATATCATATCATATTCAGTTCTATCTCTGCCCATCCTGACCCACCCCTTACAGATTGGCCCTGAGGGTGGAGGCTGTTTTGCTTTACTTCTTAGTGCCCAACACTGTGCAGAGAGGTTGACAATGGACCTGCAGTTTCACTGGTGTGAAGGGCTCCCTTGAGAGGAAGCTCCCTCTATTGATGCAGGACTGTACCATCTTGGTTATTCAGTCTTAGAAAGTTGCCTCGGGGCAACTGAGAGGTTAAGTGACTTGCCCCGGGTCACACAGCTTGTGTGTCAGAAGCAAGGTTTGACCCCAAATCTTCCAGGTTGTCTCTCAAAATGTTCTTTGAATGAAAGACTTAGCCTCATCTCAGAGCTCTGCTCTCAGCAACCAGTAGATCAGCTATCTCTGTGTGAATGTGTTAAGGCTGTGCCCCAAGAAAAGACAGTGTGCGGATGTCTGTGTGACCCAACAATTGTGTATGATTTTGTGTGTGTAATGTGTACCCAGTGTGGATGGAGAGGTGAGATGCCCACTTTGTGTGTAGTCAGGGTTTATGTGCAAGTGTGTGTAAGTATCTGCACTTAGAGGGGGTTTGTTGAAGTAAAAAGTCATATTGACTGTTCTTAGGAAAAGACAAACATTTATTTCTGGCTTTCTCTGAAAGATCTATGGATAGGCATTCTAAAAATATCCAGTTTGATCAGCCAGCCAACAGTCGTTCTCTATGTCAACAAGAACTAAAAGAAAACAAAGCCACACCCCCCAACCCCAACTCCCCAGCTGGGCTTAGGCCAATCATTAGGTCTACTGGGAATTGGATGGGACCTCTAAGGTATACAAAGAGAACTCAGTTAGGGTAGGATAATTCCAGCCACGTGGACTCTTAGCTCCTCTCTCCAGCCATGTGAGAGCTGGACACGTGTAGGCTGGCCTATCCATCAGCTCTTGGTCTGTGCTATTGTTTTGGGCTCACCTGGCCTTGAGATAGAAGGCTTTGGGGCAGACTAAAGAGCTCCATGTGTTCTTACTCCCATGGGAATTTGCATTTTAAAAGTGGAAACTGGGGGAGGCAAGTTTTCCCTCAAAGGTATGACTCTCTAGTGGTTAAATTTCAGGGTCTATATTAGGATCTATTTAAAGTGACTTGCTTGGTTTTTGTACTTTGTAATGGCCAAGAGACTACACTTAAACTGCAGTCTAGTTTCCCACTTGGAAGAGATGGGTAACTAGGTGGATTGCATACCCAGGGCCTACTGACTCATCTTCCTGAGTTCAAACCTGTCCTCAGACACTCACTAGCTGTGTGACCCTGGGCAAGTCACTTTAAACCCTGATTGCCTCAGTCTCCTCTGTCAAATGAGTTGGAGAAGGAAATAACAAACTACTTCAGTATCTTTGCCAAGAAAACCTCAAATGGGACCAAGAAGAGTCAGGCATGACTGAACAGCAACAAATAAGACTTTCTTTTCTTTTTTTTTAATATCGAAATACAGTTATTTATTTTTTGTGTGTGTGTGGGACGGTACTCCTTGGCATGGCTTTTAAAAAATTATTTAGTATTTTATTTTTTCATGTAAAAACAATTTTAACATTCATTTTTTAAAACTCTGAATTCCAAATTCTTACCCTTCTTCCCTCCCTACCCCCCTTGTTGAGAAGGCAAGAAATTTGACATAGGTTATACATGTGTAGTCATGTAAAGCATATTTCCATATTAGTCAGGTTGTGAAAGAAAACACAGACCAAAAAAAAAAAAACCCGAGAAAAATAAAGTTAAAAAAGTATGATTCAATCTGTATTCAGACACCACCAGTTCTTTCTCTGGGGATGGATGGCATTTTCCATCATAAATCCTTCAGTTGTCTTGGAACATTGTATTTCTGAGAATAGCGAAGTCATTCACAGCTGATCATCTTACAATATCGCTGTTACTTTGTACACAGTACATTTCACTTTGTATCAGCTCACATAAGTCTTTCCAGGTTTTTCTGAGAGCATGCTGTTCATTTGTTATAGCACAATAGTATTTCATCACAATCACATAGCACAATTTGTTCAGCCATTCCCCAAATGATGGACATCCCCTCAATTTCCAATTCTTTGCCACCAGAAAAGAGCTGCAATAAATATTTTTGTACATATAGGTCCTTTACCTCTTTTTTTTTTAAATCTCTTTTTGGATAAAGACTCAGTAGCGGCTTTTTGGGCATAGTTCCAAATTGCTTTTAAAAATGGTTGAATCATCTCACAACTCCACCAACAGTGAATTAATGTCTCATGTTTCCCATATCCATAACCCTTTATTTTCCAGTTCATCATGGGGAATCAGTCAATCAATCAGCATCAGACTCAGAACTTTTACCCTCCCCTCCTAGAAAATACCAGAGAATTTTTCCTCAGAGGATGACAGGATGGATGGAGCTAATTGGAATTCAATTAGGCCCTTGGGGAACTTCTGCTCTGATAAGGCAGCTGGATCATGCAGGACTGGATTTGTAGAGAGGAATATCTGAGTTCAAATCCCTCCTCAGACATTTCCTTAGTCGTGTGACCCTGAGCAAGTCACTCAATCCCTATCAGCCTCAGTTTCCTCATCTGAAAATGGGGATAATAATAGCATCTACCTCATAGGGTTGTAGTGTAGATCAAATGAGATAATATATATTCTATACATTGTAAACCTAGAAATGCTCTAGAAATGTTAGTTATTGTTGCTATGTGGCTTCTGTGACCTAGCCTAGAATGAAAATGACTGCTGGGAGAGGAGGTCAAATCATGAATCTCAAACTCATGTCAGAGGAGTTCGCAAAAGAAGACAGGTAGGTATGTGATCAGAAGGGTCACCCAATACAAGGTAGGGTTTATTTTCTCTGTCCCAGGAGTATGTTAAGTGGCCCTTTAGCTAAAAGAAAAATGCAGGTGACAGATGAATTCAACCTGTGGACCTATTTGTTACCTGGAGCATCAATCATCACTGAACTCTTGGGTTACTCCCCTACTTAAAAACTTTAAACAGCTCTTTTTGTCTCCAGGCCCGGCACTCTATCCACTGTGCAACCTAGCTGCCCCAACAAAGCCTAAGCTCCCTATATTGGGTTTTGAAATTCCATGTATGGTTCTGGCCTACCTATCCAAGAAAATCCTACCTCAAACACTTACTAGCTTATGTGATCCTGGATAAGTCATTTAACTTTTCTGTGCCTCAGTTTCCTCATCTGTAAAATTAGGAGGCTAGATTGCCTTTCATGGTCCCTTCCAACATGAAGTCTATGATTCTGTTTATTACTATACTCTATCTAGGCCAGTAGATCCACAGTCGTTAACTATTTTATGCTTTTTACTGTTTCTGGGCCTTTGATCATGCTGGTCATTCCCCAACTCTGGGATTCATGGGTTCAGAAACCCCAGGTTCTCCAAAAGTAATGGTGGGTAGATTTCAGGGTTTGCTCAGCTTGCTTGAAGCCAGGAGATGAATTATAATCAGCTTAAATGTAGATGTGCTGTTGTCCCATGCAAATGTTGTGATAGACAATACTGAGAAAAGTCTAAAAATGGCAACTTTGATTACATGAAATTGAAAAGCTGCTGCCCAGACAAAATTAATGCACCTGGGATTAGAAGGGATGTGGTCAAAAGGGAAAAAAAATCTTTGTGTCAAATATCTCTGATAAGGGTTTGTTATCCAAAATACATAAACAACGAAGAAATGTATATAAGATTAAAAGCCATTCCCCAATAGATAAGAGGTCAAAGGACATGAACACCTCTTAAAAAAGAATTGCTAATTATTAACAACCAAATCAAGAATGCTTTAAATAACTAATGCTAAGAGAAGCACCAATTAAATTAACTCTGAGGTTTCATCTCACATTCTGCAACATTGGTAAAGATGACAAAAGATGGGAATAGTTAATGTTGGAAGGGTTAGGGAGATATAGGTATATTAATGCATTGTTGATACTGCTTTGACTCAGTAGAACCATTTTGGAAAGCAATTTGGAATTATGCCAATAGGGTGACTAAAATGAGTACACCCTTTTACCCAGAGATTCCTTTATTTGTCTTGTACCCCAAAGAGGCCATTGATAAGGAGGAAGTCCCCACCTATACCAAAATACTTAGCATTAGTTATTTGAAGCATTCTTGATTTGGTTGTTAATAATTAGCAATTCTTTTTTAAGAGGTGTTCATGTCCTTTGACCTCTTATCTATTGGGGAATGGCTTTTAATCTTATATACATTTCTTTGAAATGGTGAAGAATGGAACGCAAAATAGATGTCCATGGTTGGGGAGTGGCTAAACCAATTGTGGTACATGAATGTAATGGAATATTACTCTGCTATAAGAATGACAAGCTTGATAACTACAGAGAAGCTTAGAAATATCTACATGGTGCAGGCACAACTCCAAAGGACTCACAATGGAGAATGCTATCTACGTCCAAAGAACTATGAAGTTTGAATGCAGATTGAGGCACACTTCATGCTTGCCTTTTTCTCTTCTCTTCTGTTTTTGTTTTTGGGTTGGTTTTTTTTTTTTTTTTGGTTCTGTTTCTTCTTTCTCATTCATTCCACTGGTTGTTATTCTTCTCCGCAACTTGACTAGTGTATAAATTAATTCAATGCGAAATCATTCATGGTAGTTATATGAGATTCCATGCCATCTTGGGGAGGGAGGGGGGAGGGAGGGGAGAAAATCTGGATCTCAAAATTATGTAGAACCGTCTGTTGTAAACTAAAAATAAAAATAAATTAAAAAAAATTAAATAAACATTTTTTATTTAAATAAAAAAAAGAAATATCCACATGAACTTATGCAGAGTGAAGTAAGCAAAGCCAAGAAAACAGTGACTACAACAATATAAATGGAAAAAACTGCAAAAAAAAAAATCGAAAGTGAATGTGGTAAAATTGTAAAGAACAAGAATGTCTTGAAAGAAGAGACATAAGAGGACACTGCCACCCCATCCCTTTTCAGAGGCAGGAGGGCCACAAGCATTGTACAATGCATGTATAGGTTTGTTGTTTTTTATTTTATTTTTTTTACTTTGCTGTCAATGTACTGATTGCCATGATCTTTTTTGTCCTAAAATACTATTGATTACATGGGATGGCTCTTTGGGAGGGGAAAGGAGGAATGCTGGAAGAAATTGATGATATTAAAAAAAGATACCAATACAAATTTATTTAAAAGAAAAGCAAAACAAAAAGTAATGCTGGGACATGACAGATCAGGGTCCTTGGGTTAAAATTTCCAAGCTGGCCTTCTCTCTATACCTTACCCATAACACTCCCTCTTTCTTCTTTATGCCTTTATATTGGCCACTCCACATGCTGGAATGCATTCCCTCTCTTCCTTTAAGATGCAACTCAAGCACCATCTTCTGCATGAAGCTCTTCCTTTTTCTTCCAAATGCTAGTGTCCTTCCCAGCCTAACTTATATTAACCACTTTATATATATATTTGCATTTAGGGGGGCAGCTAGGTGGCGCGGTGAGTAGAGCACTGGCCCTGAAGTCAGGAGAACCTGAGTTCAAATCTGGCCTCAGACACTTGACACACTAGCTGTGTGACCTTGGGCAAGTCACTTAACCCCAATTACCCTGCCTTCCCCCCTGCAAAAAAAAGCTGCTATATATTTGCATTTATTCACTTTACATATATATACAATGTATATATATACATATATATATATAGTATATATATGTGTCTTCCATTAGAATGGAAACTCCTTTCCAGTAGGTGTTGTTTCATTCTTTGTACTTATGATAGGATAGGACTAATGTTTACTAGTGTTTCTCCAACTAAGTTTCTTTCCTCCCACTCATAACATGGAGTAGGAAAAAAAGGCCAAGTCTCCCATTGCATCCAGGGCCATCTCTAGTCATGCTGATTTATATCTTGCTACTGGACCCAGATAGCCCCGGAGGAAAAAGTGAGGCTGGTGACTTTACACAGCCCTTCCTCACTTAAATCCAATTCACTTGCATGTCATGGCTCCATCTCCCTGCTGCCACGGTCCTCTTCCAGAATGAAAGGCAAACAACACTAACAACATGGAGTAGGTCCAGGCTCCTCTTCCTTCCATCTTCCTAAGAGAGGGATTAGCTTTCCCTAAAATGAGACAAAGATGTCCACCAGATCTTGTTGGCCCCAACTTTTCTGATATAGCTTCTTAGTTACCTAAAGGTAAACATAGTCCTAGCCATGTGCAGTTGGGACTCCTCCGACTTGGTGGATTTCTGAAGAATATTTGGGTCACTGTATCTTTCCCTGATGACCAGATGGATTTCAATATGGAGAAGAGAGTGGCCTACATCCAGAGAAGCTAAGTAGAGTTAGTCGATGGTGGCCTACATCCAAAGAAGCTAAGTAGAGTTGGTCGATGGTGGCCTACTTCCAAAGAAGCTAAGTAGAGTTAGTCAGAAAGGACTTAGTAAGAAAGGAAGAGATAAGGAGGATTGTGGAGGGCTTTAAACCTATGCCAAGCTGAGTAATGTGAAACTGTGTACTTATCACATATTTGAACTGCGTATAGTTTGTACACTAAATTCCCTGGTACTGTATAAAAATAGCTATGCACCTGAGTGGGCATGTGTTGGAGTGGACACAGTTGGGGAAGAATACTGTTAGAAAAGAGAAAGCAGAGAAAAGCTATTCGTCCCAAGGTCATTGTCTTTGGAAGATAAAATTCCTTCACTCTTGATACCTTGGTTAAAATTATTTAATAGAAGAAAAATAGTGACTGGTATGAGGGAGCCTTTTCTTTGGGGGCAAACTTGATATCACTCATTCATTATCAATCCATTCATTCATTCATTCATTTATTTTTTAGCCTACTTATTTAACCATACTTACGATTTCAACAGCTCAGGTTGCTCTGGGAGGGAAGGAAATCCACTCTACCAATACTGATAGGCACCTTCTTAATAGTCTTAGAGAATGGCTCAGGGTAGTGAAAGGTTAAGAGACCTGCCCAGGGTCACAGCCACTACGCAGAGTGGGTACTTGTAACCAAGTCTTCCTGGCTAGGGAGCCAGCTCTCTCTTCACTACATCAGGCTGCCCCTTGACCCTGATGGTGTTCCACAGTAGTGTCACCTACCTATTCAGAAGATAGCCCAAACTTTCAGATTACTGACTTTGGAGAGCAGTGGGCATTATCTGGCCCCAAAACCAGTATTTTTTCTCTTAAAAATTTGGGCATAAGATATAAACTTATTATAACATCACAGGACAATAATAGTGATGATAATCATAATAGCTAGTGTTTATATGCCTTGCCTTAAGGTTTTCAAGGTGCTTTTACAGGTTATCTTAGTTGATCTTCCCAACAGCCCTCTGAAGTAGGTGCTATTGTTAGCCCTATTTTACAGATAAGGAAACTGAGGCACGTAGATGTTAAGTAGATTGCCCAGGTGCACACAGCTAGTGAGTACCTGAGGCAAGGTTTGAACTTGGATCTTCTTGACTTCAAGGCTAGCATGGTAATGCACTGTCATAGGATCTTAGAAGTTAAAAGGAATCTTGCAAATCTAGCCCAATATCTCACTCAGTACAGGAATCCTTTTTACAGTATGCCTAAAAGAGGGACATCTCAGACCCACATCCTACAGGGTCAGGCATTTGCTCTGTAGCTCCATGGCAAGAGATTCCTTATATCACTCCTGTTTTTATTGTTCAGTCATGTCCAACTCTTCATGACCCCTTTTGGGGTTTTCTTGGCAGAGTTAGTGGAGTGGTTCGCCACTTCCTGCTCTACCCACTGCACCACCTAGCTGCCCCTATGCCCAAATTTTTAAGAGAAAAATAGACTGGTTTTTGGGCCAGATAATGCCCACTGCTCTCAGATGAGGAAATTGAAGCAAACAGGATTAAGTGACTTCCCCAGGATGACTCAGCTAGTAAGTGTCTGAGGCTAGCTTCCCCACCCTTGTGATAAGTCCAGTAATAGTGGCTTCACCTAGGTGTTGAAGTGGATAGAGTGCTGGGCCTAGAGTCAGAAACACTCATTTTACTGAGTTCAAATTGGGCCTCAGACACTTATTAGCTGTGTGATCCTAGGCAGGTCACTTTAACCCTGTTTAGCTCAGTTTCCTCATCTGTCAAATGATTTGGAGAAAGAAATGGCAAACCACTCCAGTATCTTTGTCAACAAAACCCCAAAAGGGGTCATGAAGAGTTGGACATGACTGAATAAAACAACAAAAAAGAAAGTCCATCCTTTTTATCGACAGCTTCTAAGCTTCCTTTTTATATTAAGCCAAAATCTGCCTCCCTCTAACTCCCAACTGCTGGTAGCTGTTCTCCCCTCTCGAGCCTCACAGTATATTTAATCTCTCTTCCACCTGATGGTTCTTCAAATATTTGAAGACAGCTATCATGGCCCAATTAATTTTCTGTTCTCCAGGCTAAACATCCTTAGAGATACACAAGTTTATCAATGTGCCTCCTAAAATGAAGAGCCTAGATTTAATCATGAGACTGTAAATGAAATCTCACCAGGGTAGAGTATAGCAGAACTACTATTACCTCCCTCCTACCAGACACAATAATTTGATTGACGTACAGCTAGAGTCCACCCTGGGGTAAGTTATGGTGGCTACCCCCATGTCACTGCTAATGACCTAATGACTGGCCTAAGTAGTCAGTGACTGGGAGGCTAAGATGACTTTGATGTTGGTGGCAAAGTAAAGAGTGCAACTTCCCTCTCTCCTTTCACACAAATTTATTTTTTCCCCTTCAAGATCATTCTTTTGAACCTAATTTTATATGTACAGAAATGCTGGGGAGTAGGTGTGGAGAAAAGGAGCACAGAGTGATTTTCATTTTCACCATGTCCCCTCCCCTCTCCTCAAGGACAATCAGAATCACACATGGTGTTCTTAGTATTCTGCTCAAGTAGAGAAGAGTATTTCCTGTTTTGTTTCCAACCTATTTGTTTTCTAAGCATATTTTAAAATTTTGTTAAATATTTTCCAATTACATTAAAAATGTTTAACATTCATTTTTTTTTTAATTTCAAGTTCCAAATTCTCTCCCTGCCTCTTACTCCTCTCCCACTCCTTGAGAAGGCAAGCAATATATTGATCATACATGTGAAGTCATACAACACATATTTCCATATTAACCATGTTACAAAAGAAAACACATGCACACACAAAAGAAAAAGGAAAGTAAAAAATGTATACTTCATTCTGCAACTGGCATTTGTCAGTTCTCTCTCTGGAGGTGGATAACATTTTTCATCATGGGTCCTTTGGAATTGTTGTGGATCCTTGTCTTGATAGTCTTTCACAGTTAATTGATCATCATTACAACATTGCTGTTACTGTGTACAATTCCAACCCCTTTTTTTTGAGGCAATCAGGATTAAGTGACTTGCCCAGGCTTACATGGTGTCAACCTGGAAGTTTGGTTAAAGGAGGCAAACAAGCTAGGCGATATATATATATTGTTTATTCCCCTTAAGCTAGCAGAATAGCTACATGCATGGGAGTCAGAAAATAATTTTGAACTTGGAGATAAGCAAGTTGAAGGAGACCCTTTATATACTTAGAGCAATCCCAACTCAGGATGCCTATGTCAGCCCAAAATTATAGTCTCCATATGTGTAAACCATAATATGAGAAAGGAATTTCTCAATAGGATAAGGTTGTAAAAGAGAATGTCAAGGTGTCAATTGAAATTGTAGATCCAGGATGTCTGTGTTTCTTTTATCATTAATGTGACAATGTATATAGCATAACACAGCATATGTTTATAAAATACCAAGATGAGAAAAGTCCCATTATTCAAGATGGTGTCCAATTCAAGGCATCTTGCCCTGGATAGTCACAAACAGAAGAACCTTCCTGATAGCTTCATCTGACCTTATAGTTGCTGACACAGGAAGGGGCCTTTTGTGTTCACTCAGAGAGCAAAGCAGAGCATGTCTGTTAGGCCAGGGTGCTTCTTTTGGTTGATTAGTTCAGGTTTTGGACCTTATTGGGGCTCAAATGATCTTAAACGATTTTCAATAGCTAGTAAGTGTCTGAGGCCTGATTTGAATTCAGGTCCTCCTGACCCCAAGGCTGGTGCTATGACCCCCCACCCCAACCCATTTCTTAATGAATGCCAGAATTTTAGTTGCCTTTTTGGGTAGTGAAGCACAGTTTGCTGCAGGGGATGTGGCTGGTGTCATGGAAAGCTGGATTTAGAGTTGGAGGACCTAGGTTGGAGCCCTGTCTTCCTTACTTACTACAGGGTGACCTTAGGCCAGTTCACCTCTTGGGGTCTCAGTTTCCTCTATAAAATGAGGGGTTTGGAGTAGATGATCTATAACAGAGGTGCCAAATTAAAATAGAAACAGGGCCTACCAAACCCTAGATAAGGATCCTAGCAGGATGCCTAGTGACTTAGAAAACCACATATTAACATTATCTATGTTTTATTGTATTTTTGCTTTGTTTTGTTTTGTTTTTACAGGGGGGAAGGCAGGGCAATTGGGTTTAAGTAATTTGCCCAAGGTCACACAGCTATCAAATGTGTCAAGTGTCTGAGGCTGGATTTGAACTCAGATACTCCTGATTCCAGGGCCAGTGCTCCACTCACTGTACCACCTAGCTGCCCCGTTTTATTGTATTTTTATTGTATTTTGTTAAGTATTTCCCAATTATATTTCAGTCTGGTTTGGGCCTCAGTTGAGAGTGTTGTGGGCCCTTGTGCCCATGGGCATGTATGTTTGACACACCTCTGATCTACAAGGTCTCTTTATAGTTTTCTCACAATTGATTCCCTTCTACCTTCTCTGCAATCCAGTGCCAAGCATTTATTAAGTACCTTCTATATACCAGGCACTGTGCCTTTATGCACTTTGGATACAAAAAAAGGCAAAAAGCAAACAATCCCTGCTCTCAAAGAGCTTATAGTCTAAAGGGAAGACAATATAGAAATCATCTGTACAAATAAGATATACATGGGTTAAATTGGACATAATCTCAGAGGGAAAGCCCTAAGATTAAGGAGGATTAAAAAAGGCTTCTTGTAGAAAGTAGGACTTTAGCGGAGATGTGAAGGAAGCCAGGAAGCCAGCAGGCAGGGTTGAGGAGGAAGACTTCCAAGCATGAAGGACCACCAGTGAAAATGCCCAGAGTGGCAAGATGAAAAATTTTGTGCTAGGAACAGGAAGACTGTGGCCATTGTTTGCCTGATGGCTTGGATTGCAACATATTAGATTGAGAATGGAGAACTGCTGGCCATATGCAAGTGAGAAGTGGATGCACTGGTACTGGTCAGGGAAGCAAGAGAGCACATTGTTCTAAGCAGGAAATGATGGTAGTTGACACAGTTTAGGTCCAATCTAGCCCCTACCCTACTCTACCCTCTCCATTCCAGAGCAGGGGGCAACTTTTATTTATGTGTCTACTCTTCACTTCCCATTTTCTCCTCCACTCTGGTGACAGGAGGGATATAGTAGAAGAAAAAGCCTTTTGTCCTCTTCTTGACTGACAGCCAAAGTAGCTAGCATTCTGGAAGTTTTATTTCTTTAACTCCTTACTTTCATTCCTGTCTTGTTTGAAGTTATTGGGGGGAAAAATGGAAGGTGATTTCCTGTGAGTTTATTTGCATATGAATGCCTGGAATGGGGTTGAAAAAGAGGGGAAATTTGAAATCCAAAGAAGGGAGATTTTTGAGTTTTCCTCAGTTTAGACCAGGTGGAATCCAGAACCAGTGAGTGTTAAAAAACAAAACAAAGTCCAAAACAAACCCTTCTAGAGTGCATATGCTAAATGTACACATACACCTGGACTATTCCTTTTAAACTTGAGGAGACAGAAAGACTTATAAGGAAAATGAGCTGAAAAGCTCACTTGGTTGGAGCATTTTTGTCTGAAGATACTTTGGTGCTGATGAAGGGCTGAAATTTAACATTCCTGATAATCTCACAGAATACTGATGTCCCTTGGCGCATATATATGTATATATGTATATATATATATATATATATATATATATATATATACACATATATATATATATATATACACACACACACACACACATCATAAGGCTTTAACACTGAATTCCCCAAGTAGTCTGTATAACTGGGCTATTGGTCATTTCTAGTTTATTTAACATGGCGCCTGAGTCCCCAGGCACAAGTGGGGTAGCCTCCTTTAATTGGCTGTCTGCACCTTTTTTTTAATTGTTAAAAGACTTGGTTTATTTCTTTTTAAAAAAATTATTTTTAGTTTTCAACATTCACTTTTATAAGATTTTGAGTTATAAAATTTTCTCCCTCTTTCTCTTCTCCCCCTCCCCCAAACAGTATGCAATCTGATATAGGCTATACATGTATAATCATATTAAACATATTTTTACATTAATAATGTTGTGAAAGAAGAATCAAAGCAAAAGGGAAAACCACAAGAAACAAAAAACAAACAAAAAGAGAAAATAGTGTGCTTTGATCTGCATTCAGACTCAAAAGTTCTTTCTCTGGATGTGGACAACATTTTCCATCAGGAGTCTTTGGAATTGTCTCAGATCATTATATTGCTGAGAAGAGCCAAGTCTATCTAAGTCATTGCACAATGTTACTGTTACTGTATGCAATGTTCTCCTGTTCTCCTCACTTCACTTAGCATCAGTTCATGTAAGTCTTTGCAGGTTTTTCTGAAATCCACCTGCTCATCTTTTCTTATGGAATAATAGTATTCCATTACATTAATCTACCATAACTTGTTCAGCCATTCCCCCATTGATGGGCATCCTCTCAATTTCCAATTCTTTGCCAGCCACCACAAAAAGAGCTGCTATAAATATTTTTGTACATGTAGGTCCTTTCCCCCTTTTTATGATCTCTTTGGTATACAGACCTTGCAGTGCTATTGCTGGATCAGAAGGTACAACACAGTCTTATAGCCCTTTGGGCATAGCTCCAAAATGCCTTCCAGAATGGTTGGATCAGTTTAGAACTGTCTGCACCTTTAAAAGTGGAAAAACTGGATGGTTCTCTCTCTTTCCATGATCTTTTTGGCTGCACTCTTCGGGACCCTCTTCTGCTGTGCCCATATTGGATGCCATAAACTGAACCAGTGAGAGGGGAGGGATTTATCTACCCTTTCTTACCTCTCTTTTATTTCAGCTCTGAGAAATGGGCCTGGGAGTATTTGTTTTTGCTTTGAGTTGTGTTTCCTCAGTTTCCGGTTTGGAGGTTATCTTGACAAGACTAGGGGCTTAAACCATGGTGACTTTTGGACGATTCCAGGTGGGGTGATGCAGCCAGAGTGGCCAAAAGCTAGGGTACTTGAAGCAACTACAGGGCCTAAGGCAACTCAAAGCTTGAAGAGAATTCAAAGACAACTCAGAAGTGAGGAAGCTTGAAAAGAACTGAAGAGCTCTCATCTCTCCTGCTTGCTTCAACTCCACTCTGCTCTTCACACAAGTGGCAGACATCGATCTCCACCAGTATCAGTGGTCTTTGAGACTAGGGTTATGAAGGCAGGGAACAGGGCTTACTTAAATTTTGTCTTCCTTGACATCTAGCACTGTGTTCTGCATTCAGGAAATATTTAAATATTTGCTGTAGTCAACAGATTCCACCATTATCATGGGATGTGTTGATTTGATTGCGGCCAGGCCAAATGACAGGAAAACCAAATGCCTTCCATAGACTAGAAAGAGTGATTTGACTCTAATTTGTTTATAGGAATGAAGTGTTAGGAATAGGGTACCCTGTTTATGGCTACTTCAGTTTAAGGTCAACAGTGAATATCAACTTTGAACCAAAATGTAGTCAGCATCAATGCTTTTTGGAGATTGACTTGCTTTGGATTTGTCTGAGTGTAGTAGCAATATAGATTTGAAGATCTTTCCTACCCATCAATAGGCCATGTGACCTGCTTACACAGGAAGCCTAAGTCACACGTGGTGGGAGGAACTTTCTGACGGGAAAAGGAAGTTATGTCATGGAAATGCAGAGAGAGAAAGAGAGCAGTTATGGCTGCTAATGGCTGCCATGATAGTTAGAGCTGAACAGACTGACTTAGCTGTACTGGGAGTTTGTTTTTTGGGAAGACCCCAGCAGGGGGTCGGAGAGGTTTTGGGATGGCGAGACTCCATGTTGTGATATTGAGTTTTAAGTTCCTTGCTGTTATGCTAAAGTGGGCTAACTGGCTGTGGGAGCTGAACATCTGGTTATGGGATATAGCTCTTTGGGGTCTGAATAACTGTTATACTTCTTCTACCTTCTATATGGAGAGTCTCTCATACTTTCAATACAGAACTACATAGGCATATTCATGATTATCATTGATGTTGTGCTTATTGCCTTACTGATACACTAAATCAGGGCTTTTTCTATTGATTCAGGGCTTTCAGTGTGTTCTAGAAAAATCTCAGCACTAAGGACCATGGGAATATGGATCAGCACTCTATACCTAGTTTGACACTTCTGAAAAATGTTACCTTTACCTGGAATGTTATCCCTCCTATTCTTTTTTTTTTTTCATTTTCTTTTCTTTTTAGTTTGAACTTAACACCAAACAAAATGAGCATTCTTACATACAATGACGATCATGAGTGGATCGTACGTGAAGTTGCTATTATAAATACTTTGTTTTTCTTTTAAAATATATAAGGTCAATATGTAATTTTCAAAGCAGCTCTGACTGTCAGAGTCCTTCTCTTTTCTTCTTATTCTTTTTGAGGGGCTGAAGAGATCTTAACTTTAGTATCCCTCTCTTCTACCTCCTCTCAAATGAAAAACTCCTGTAACAAATATTCAGAAAAAAACCCAAATTCCATACTAGCCATGTCTCATTCTTCATCTTAGATTCCCTCTCTGTCAGGAGGTAGGTAGCATACTTCATCATCAGTCATCGGAATGGTGGTTGGTCATCACCTTACTCAAAGATCTTAAGTCTTTCAAAGTTGGTTGCTTTTAAAGTATTATTGTTGCATAAATTGTTCTCCTGAATCTGCTCATTTCACTGTAAAGCAGTTCACACAAGTCTTCTCAGATTTCTATGAAACCATCTGTTTCTCGTGGTGTAATAATATTCTTTTGCATTTAAATATCCTAATTTGTTTGGCCATTGCCAAGTTAATGGTTACCTCCTCGGTTTCCAGTTCTTTGCCACTACCAAAAGAGCTGCTATAAATGTTTTGTACTTCTGGGTCCTTTTCCTGTTTTTTGACCTCTTTGATGTACAGGTTTAGGAGTGGTATTACTGGGTCAAATGGTATACACAATTTTCTCACTCTTTTTCTTCAAGATTCAGCTCATCTTAACTCCATGAAGTTCTTTCCTGATGCTCTGAGGCCAAAATCATATCGCCCCTCTTTGAACCCCTACAACACCTCCTATCTATATGTGTCATCATCTTGGCACTTACCATAATCAGCACTGTACAATAAAGAAGTTACATTTTCACTTGTGTGTGTATGTATATGTATAGATTCAGATGATATAGTTATAGATATAAATATACACATGGATATAATCCAAAAGAGGGATTAGTATAGTGGAGAGAGAGCAGGTTTGGAAGACCTGAGTTCAAGTTCCATCTTTGACTTTACTGACAGTATGTACTGAACAAGTTACAACCTCTCAGTGCTCCAGGAAAGTGTCTTAAGAAAATAAATTTTAGAACAATTGCTGATGTGCATAAATAGAGGGAGTTTCCTTACTGGGAGTTTTCTCCAACCAATGAAATCATGTCTGAACCAAAAAGAAAATCTTATCCACTGAACTAGATCTTCAAGTTCCATGAGGTCAGGGAAGGCATCTTGTTCATTTTTTACTTCCCTGGAAGTGCACAGCACATAGTAGGTGTTCAATAAATAAATGTTAATTAAAATTAATTGAATAAATGATTTCTGCTGCTGACTCAAAAATGCCTGATTGTTCTTTTTTGGCTGTATTAGGACCTTGTTATTAATGGATCTATTTGTTAGACTTCTTTCCCAAAACAAAATTGATTGCTGAAGCCCTTAGGACCCTCTGTCCTATATATATCCTGAGGGTAGCCATTAAGTTTAGACTAGAGAACTGAGAGTGGAGACTAGAGACCTTCTAGAAGAAGAAGGAAGACAAAGAACAGAAAACTTCGAGAGAGATGGAGAACTGGAAGAGATGGAGAGACAGCAAGAGAACTTGGAGGGTTCTGAGAACTGTGAGAGGACACAGGCAAGCAGACAGTTAGGATTCCTGAGTGAGTGTTTACAGGAAGGCCCTAGCAGAAGGGAAGGTTACAGGATGGCTTGGCTCCTTGCTGTGATATTGTGTTTTAATCTCCTTGTTGTTACATTGAGCTGGACTTACTGGTTTTGGGATACAATTATTGCTATGTCGAACTGGGGTTATTGATTCTGGGATTTGATCCTCTGGTGTCTAAATAAATGTTTTACTTCTCCTGCCTTCTATACAGAGAGTCTCTTATACTTTGCTATTCCGAACTATACAGGCATATTCATGGTCACCATCAATATCATGAATCTTGCCTTACTGATACACCCTTCCACTAATTCACAAATGATTCTAAAGTATGTGAGATATGGCCCTACCTCCAAAGTAGAGACACATTATTTCAGTACTGAATGACAAGGAATAAGCGCATGTGTTGTGATGTCTTGAAGGAATTTGCTCAGGCCAACTCCAAGTCAAGTAAAGGTGTTTACTGGAGTGACACACCCAGCAGACTCTGCTCTTTACAGGAGGCCAGAGTGCACAGTGGGCCCTGCTCCCTATGGGAGACAGAACACTGAGTCAGGTTATGTGTCTGATATATATACAATTTGACAGGATGGGGGCAAGGGGGAGCTACTGTAGTTTAAGAAAAGGGGAAAGGGGAATGGGGGGGGCGGGGAGGGCAGGGCACTGCTCTGAAATGTCAAGTAGTTCATGCAGATAAGCAAAGGAAAGAGGAAAGAGGGAAGGGAAGAGCTGTTCTGATATGTCAGGTAATCTAAGGTTCTTTGCGAATGCATACAGATAAGCCCACAGTAGGGGGCTTCAATGCAGTCTTCTTCACCATTTTCTGGCTGGTCACATCCTTCATTCTATTTCATATCTCACATCCTGCATCCTGTTTGCTCCATCTGTCTCGAACACTCCTATCTGCCTCATCACTAATCACAATGATTTGGGAGAAAGATATCCAGTTGAATGGATGGTCCATAAACTTGGTCTATAGGTGCATATATCTTGGACAGACACTGCAAGCAAATGGATGATGACCTGGTTCCAGAATTGACTAGGATGATGGCATGCTGGATTGAATTTGGGATACAGCACAGTGCTTCTAAAGACCACAAACAAAGGCCTGAAACAAAGGCCTAACTTTTAATACTACTCTTTCTTTCTGGTTATGTGATATAGTTGCAAAGGATGGAATACTGTTGTCCTTGTAGAATAAAAGTTGCAGGAAACCCAAGGGACAGTGGAGAGAGAGGCATAGGGGGCATGAGGAACTTTCAACACAGAGTATAACGAAGAACTGCACAGGAACAGTGGTATAAAAAGTATTATCAGAGAAATGACAGAGAGAAAGAGAGAGAGATCTTAGCCATTGGATAACCTGTGTATTCCCCCTGGTGTTTATCCAATGTCAAGCTATTTGAATATCTGAAGAAAGGACTTTTGGCACATTGGATGGATCTACTTGTGAAGGTTTGGTGACAGGATAGAGGCAAGAACCACACAGAATGAGGGGGTATGGATGGGGTACAACCTGAACTATTTTGAATTCAGGGGTTCTATTCTCCTGTTACCAAAACTTATTGGCTAGGGTGTCAGTAACCTCCATTTCCCTCTATATTCTTGTCAAATTCCTGATTGCTTGTTTAAAATTTACCCTCAGTTGGCACTCTTCTCTGCCCCCAACCTCTATTTATAGTCTGATCTCTACTTTAGCCCCTGTGAATTTAAATTCAAGTGTTCCTGAAAACTCAATTTTCTTCTACCTACCAAAATTTGGTTTTTCTTAGATGTCAGTTCAATGCTCTCCTTTTATAATGAAAGTTTCCCTAACTCTGTTGTTCTTCATCCTTCATTTTTGAAGAGGACCAGCAACATCACTTGTGATGACTAGTACGTGGACTGGATTTAAATGGGGCATAGTTGCACAAAGTCAACAGCCTCACTCTTTCTTCCAGTCATCCAAGTACACTGGCAGGACAAAAGTCAAGAACACTGGTGATGGCCTGGGATGCCATGGATGACCTTGGTATCTTCAATGTCTGACCCAGCTCTAAGCACTCCACAGTGCCTACTTCTGCCACCTTCATAGCCATTGGAACAAATTGTTCTCATCTGCCCATTCTGCCTGGGGAAGTCTTCACATGTTTGGAGGAGACATCTCTCTAATTCAACCCAACAGGTTTAGGCCGTTAGTTACCCTTAACCTGGTTTAGCCTATCTTGGCAGAGTTTTACCAGGGTGTGGCCACCGTGCATCTTCTTGGAGCCACAGGTGAGAGCTGGGTGAAAGGCAGACACCAAAAGTAGATAAGCAGCCCTGAAAAGGACTCGGCGAAAGAACTGGAAATTGAGGGGATGCCCATCAGCTGGGGAATGGCTGAACAAATTGTGGTATAATGAATGTAATGGAACACTACTGTTCTGTAAGAAATGATGAACAGGTGGATTTCAGAAAAACCTGGAAGTCTTATATGAACTGATGCTGAGTGAAGTGAGCAGAACCAGGAGAACATTGTAGAGTAACAGCAATACTGTACAATGGTCAACTATGACAGACAACTATGACAGATAGCAACACAATGATACATGAGAATTCCAAAAGACTTGTGATAGAAAATGCTTTCCAGAGAAAGAGGTATGGAGTCTGAATGCAGATTTTTTGTTTTATCTTTATTATGGATGACTAATATGGAAATATGTTTAACATTATTGTACATGTATAACCTATATCAGATTGCCTGCTGTCTTGCGGAAGGGAAATGGAGAAAATTTTGGAATTCAAAATCTTACAAAAATGAATGTTGAAAACTAGCTTTATGTGCAATTAGAAAAAAAAATACTATTAAGTGAAAAAAAAAGGGCTCAGCAGGCCCTCACATCAAAGATGCTAGTCCTCCTTTAACATCCCATACACCTCCCCCAACTATAAACACACACACACACACACACACACACATACTCGAACGCACACATACACACATCCCTTTCTCCTGACCCAAACACTGTAAATAATCTATTCTGCTAGATGGGAGAGAGTAAGATAGAGTGGATGTTGAAGGCAATGTGGTATAATGGAATTGAGTTTGGAGTCAATCTGGGTTCAAATCCTGGCTTAGTCACTTACATTTTCTTAACTGTGAAATGAAGAAGTTGTACTTAATTACCTCTAAATCTATTCTATGACTCAAAATGATGGAAAAAGAATTAGGAAGGAAATTTGGAGGAGGCTCTGGAAGTGAAAGTCAAAGATGAAAATGTTGGGAGAGGAAGTGTGGGGAAAGGATTTGATGAGAAGAAAAAGGACTTTAGCTGAAGGAGAAAACTTAGAATGCAGGAGAAAGATTCAAGCTTTATTAAGAGCACTGGTACTGAAGGAAGAAAGAAACTGGGTGTTTGTTAAGGTGCTACTGAAGTGGATTGCCACAGCAGTTCTATGGGGAAGTTGGTCACAACAGCTATTTGTAAGATGGACAAAGAAATGAGAATCTAACCCCTCGACTAGGGGCAGCTAGGTGGTGCAGATACTGCAATGGTCCTGGAGTCAGGAGGACCTAAATTCAAATCTGGCCTCAGACACTTATTAGCTGTGTGACCCTGGGCAAGTCACTTAACCCCTACTGCCTCAAAAAAAAAAATGTCTCCCATGTTCTGGTGCACCCATCCTTATCTCTGCCTCTTAGAACCCTTAGTTCCCTTATAAAAAAAGAAATGAGAATCTTAATTCCAGGAAGTATGGAGAGCAAGGATTTTGTAGTGACCTACATGGAATGCTTGATTTTCTTTTTCTGCCATAGCCAAGTAATTTTCACATATGCCCGAGGTACAAACAAATCTCTCTCCTAGCCAGCTTATCAGGGAGAATAAATGGGAAAAAAACACTTCCGTGTAAAAACAAAAGATAAAGCTGTAAAGAGACAGAAGGGAATCTTAACCTGTGTCAGTGGAAGGAAGTTGGAAGAAAACTGAAAGAAGCAAGATGGTATGGAAGGCAAACTGATATCATGAAGAAATTGACAATAGACGAAATGGACCCATACATATAAGAATATATATAGCAGCTTTTTTTAATACCAAAGAATTGGAAACTAAAAGGGTACCTGCTCATCAGCTGGAGAATGCCTGAATGAGTTACAGTATATGACAGTAATGGAATATTATTGGCTATAAGTAACAAAAGGGACAGTTTTCAGAGAAATCTAGGAAGATATATGAAATGATACAGAGGGAAATGAACAGAAATATAATTTATACATTAATAATACAACAAATAATAGAGAAAAACAACCTTGAAGATTTAGTGATATTTAATGCAATATTTTGAGACATGGCCAATGTGGGAGTCTATTTTGCTTGCTAGCCATAATTGTTACAAGAATTTTTTCTTTTTATTTTCCCTATGGAGAGGGAAGAGTGGGGAAGAAGAGAGAAGCTAGTTATAGAGTTGTAACTACAATTCCTTCTAAGGGACTAATTTCCATATTACTTCTGGTAGGCAATTCAGGAATCAATAACAAACACAGAGGACACAATAGAAGGATAATTTATTATTTTCGAAGTGGAAAATTAACTTCTTACACAGACCAACCTAATTGCATTTTTCACCCACTAGTGTTTCCTCAAGGACCTCATCAGCTCCAAGATGGCTTTAGGGATTAAGGACTGTGAAGCTCAATATTCCTGAGGCAGCAGAAACCATACAAAATGCATCCTCCCTGGCCCCCTTATTCCTTATCCTCTCAACCTGGGTAAGTGATGAGAACTCTGGAGTCAGAAACCTCCAAGAGAGCCAGGTAGGCTGGTACTTGGAGGTTAAAATGGCTAATTTTTAAAGGATTTTAAGCAGGTTGCTTTTTTGATGTCTTCATTGGCGGTTTGTTTTTATACCCTGGCTGGGGCCACCTTGATAAAAGACAAAAAAAAGGTTTAATTTAGGTCTTAGAGGGTTGAATTATCCAAAGAAAGAGTGAAATCTAAAGGGGGAAGAGAGAACATCAGGTTCTTCATTAAGCCTTGGAAATGTACTTGATCTCCAGGAACATGTAAGTAGGTACAATCTGGCCTTTTTCTCATCATGAATTAGTTACCATTTCCTACCCCCAATCCCCAGATTTTACCCATTCTCTCTCATCCAAGTCATCTCCCTTGGTACTTGATTTAATCAAAATCCCCCAGCATTCCTGTTTCATAATCAGAGATTATTATTGATTGTGATTGGCTGCTTGAAATGGAGCATCTGAACAGGGCACTTACATATGTGCTGTAGAAATTGACAGCTTGAAAGTGAATTCTTAACCTGGTCATCTACTGAAGGTTTTCCACCATTTCATTTTCTGCAGAGCAATACACACAGGGGACACGAAGCAGGAGTGATCCATTATTTCTAAAGTGAGAGCTAGGTTTCCTACACAGATCAATCTAATTTCATTCTCTACTCATTAGAGTCCCTGTAAGATCTTCCAGTCACTAATCAAGTCCAAAAAGGCATTATGGGCATAACTAAATTTCCCTGGGGCAGCAGCAATCAGGTAAAATATTTCTACAAGGAATTACTCTAGGTTTTCTCCGAGAAATCCACCTAGCAAAGTGCAGACTGAAGGAATTAGTGCAGTGTTGTCAATCAGTATGGGCCCAGAAGCCTGAGGCCTAAGAGAAATCCAATCATGGCCAAACAGGAACATGAAAAAGAAAAGGAAAATATAAGTCCTGGGACTTAATATTTACAGTTAGCGTGGCAAACCTTTTCAACAAGATATCTATCTAAATAAAAGGTAGTAATTTGCAAATTTAGTGTTTCCAAACCAACATCTAGATCTATCTAATCTTTAACACTAGGAAAAGCTTGAGAACTCATACTTTAGGACTTAAGTTATAGAAATGAATGCTTAGCAATACTTTGGAGGAATGTGTTTGTTTTCTACTATAATCAAAGTCAGACTGGACATCAGAAGGGACAGAGACTTGGGTTTCAGAACAATGGAGAGAAGTCTGGACTTCTCTTTAGGTTGTTGTGTATATTTTCAATTCAATCCAACAAATATTTATTAATTGCTTACTTTGTGCAAGGGTCTGTGCTAGGTACTGGGGGTAGAAAAATAAAACAGTCTCTGTCCTCAAAGAACTTACACTCCCAAATGGGTTGATACAACAAGTAAGTAACTTCAAAAGGAAGAGGTCCTAACTGCGTGTGTGTGTTAACAATTAGGAAATGTCTTGCTTAGGTAACAGCACTTGAGGTGTGATTTAACAGACTGACTGCTTCATCACCAGCAGAACTGCTTTAACACATCACAGGAATTCAGATGAGGGAGAGAGCAGTGGTTAGGGTAGTACTCGAGCTGGGCACTGAAGGACAGAAGCACAGAAGGAAAGAGTTATATAGGAAAGGATGAACAAAGAAAACAGGTGAGAATAAGTAGGATCTATTCATCATCTCAAGGAGGAGACTAGTTTAACTGGAGCAAACAGTTCAGCTTGGAAAGCAGTAGAAGTTAAGGTTGGAACCAGGTTGTAGAAGGTTTTGACTGTTGGGCTAGAGTTAAGACTTTGTCCTTTGGGCGTTGGGGTCACCACAGGTTTTTTGGACATGACACTTTTTTTTTTAAGCAGGACATCCAATTGGAAATGTCCAGTAAGAAGTATTCCTTCCTTTTTCAGCTTGGTTTTTCTAATGAGGAAGTGTAAAGTGAAATTTCGGGGTAGTTCTGTAACTATCTCAGGGTCACCTGGTAAAAAATAAGATCAAAGCTAAAAAGCTCTAGAGTTCAGGTAGTAGATAAGTTTCCAGCATTCTAGCCTTTTGTGTGTTTTTCCACACTGATGCCACTAAAATTGCTTCCTGCCTTCAAGGTGCAATGTAGTTTGACTCAACAAGTGACTCTAGGCCAGGGTCTTAACTAGTTTTCAGAGCAGTGTGGTAGTATGGAGGGGGTGGGTGCCCTGTTTAGGTCCCAAGTAACTGGGCTCTGGGTTGTTACATGTGAAACACTCCATCATCCCTGGCCCTTGACTGTGCCTCCACCAGGTCTAACCTTTTCATTTTATAGATGAAGCCCAAAGAAGTTACATGACTTGCTTAAAGTCACACAAAGTAGTCCATGGCAGAGCTGGGATTCATCTGAATACTTCTAAGACTTACTGCCTATACATACTCATTTTAACATTTATCATTTACCATCTTATATTACTATTTATATTTATGATAGCAGGTCTTCTTTCTCCAACTATATTATAACCTCCCTCTGGGAAGAGAGTGTATCTTTTATATCCACTAGAGCAATCTGGCAGAGCGCTGGGCATAGTTTCAGCTCAACGAATGCTTGATGAATAAACATTACAAACGCATCTTCAGGTCACCACATATTTTATCTGTTGGAATTTAAATGTCTTAGGAAACAGATGTCCGTCTAACCTCGATTATTGCACGGTTTGCTTTTTCCTTTTTATTTCTATCTTCTCCAGGAGGACAGAAATAATTTCAAGCAGGCTTTCTTGCCCTTTTTTACCTTCTACCCACTGTAATAGCTTAGTGAAATCTAAGCTGTCAGAAGTGTTGAAAATTCAAAGGTTCTAAGCCCTTTGCCTTAAGGTAAGAGGAATAAAAATTTTCACCTTCAGAGAAATCTTATCATCTTGATATTTGATACTATGGGCATCTTTTCATTTCTGTTTTGCTAACTTGTTTCTATACTGAGAACACTATGGATCAACCTATCACAGAGAATGAGAACCACAAAGGGAGTAGGTCAACTTTCTATCCCAGCTCTTGGGGCTCTGAAGCATCCATTATTAATATTAGAGAACAGGGCCTTATATTTAGCTTGCTATGCTACCATTTTTGGCCTCAATTTAGATAGATATATTTTTGTTCATTCCCTTCAGAAGAACAAAACAACAGGTTCCAAGGTACTTAAGGAATAATTGATACAAAAATGAAATCAAAATTGAAAAAGGTCTGCCCTGGTATTTCCTAAACTGTGTTCTACAGAATGGTGTTTCATGGATGACTTGGTTCCATGTGAAAATGCAAATGCTAGTGACACATTTCCCTTTAAAAGTATAAAAATGAAATTATATATGCATAAAAATACTCCAAGGTATTTTTCTATATGAAAAAGGCTTAATTTCCTGTATATTGTTTCCGATTCTCCCAAAATTCCCCGATCCTTTTGGAGCAAGGGTACTGAGATTTCACAAGATAGGGATAAGGCCCAAAGGTAAAGCTATGACAATGTGGTAGAGTGGAGAAAACAATGGCTATGGAGCCAGAGAACCTGAGTTCAAATTCCACTTCTATTACTACTGGTGTAACCTTGGACAAGTCACTTAAGGTCTAAGACCTATTTCGTCATCTGTACAAAGAGGGGGTTGTCTTAAAGGGCCTCTAAAGGTCCCTTTCCAGTTTGTAATCCATGATCCTCTCATCCCTGTGGTATTTTATACCCTCCCACCCCACCCTAGGCCAGCATTTCTGAATTCTATCAAAATAGTTCAAGCTCAGAATTAGTTTGGGAAAATAAAGTTTGGGCCGAAAATGAGGTGAAATTTGATAGAGATGCATACAAAGCTCTTCATTTGGGTTTTAAAAAAATAGATTATGCAAGGAAGCAGAGGCTGGGGAAAATCTCGTTGGTAAACATTTCACATGCCAATTGGTTTCAGTTGACTACAAGCTCTATAAAAGTCAATAGTGTCAAATAGCTAGTTTTTTTTTTTTGAGGAACATCTTGGCTGTAATATATCCAAGGAAGTAATAGTCAGTTTTCTTGACGAACTGGAACTCTTCCAGAGGATAACCAGGTTAGTGAGGGAACAGGAAACCACTTCATTTGAGAAAACCAGGGATGCTCAGCCTTGAGAAATCTTAGAGAGGAGAACTCCCTTCAAACAGAGCAGGAATTAAGAGTGGACAAAGTAGGACATTACTTAGGGTGCAATACCTAGGGGAATATTTATAGGATTGTCATGTGAAAAGGAAACAGACCTATTCTGACCTTTCCACAAATCAGAGCTAAATAATGGAATAGGCTACCTAACAGTGAGCTTCCTGTCACTGGAAGTGTTCAAGCGAAGACTGAGTCACTAAGGTGGTGTAGGAAGCAATACTGTATACCATGTTTGGAGGCTTGACTAAATGACAGTTAAAGTCCCCTCCAAACTCTTAAGATTTTCTGCTTCTACGATTTCATTTCACTAAGTGGCAGTTGGAGGAAGTCGTAGCAGTTACAGGTTTCAATCTTTCTAAATGGAAATCCCCTACTGTTCCTCAGAAAAGACCAAAAAGATGGAGAATCCTGAATTATTGGCCTAATTAATTAGGAGGAAGATTACCTAATTAGGAGCACCTAATTAGAAGCAAGATGTTTTTCAAGTATCTATAAAGCTATATCTACAGAGTCAACACCTTCCAAATGCGGGACCCATTTAAAAGGCTTTTAATTTAAATACATAAAAGTATAAACAAACCAGCTAGAAGCTTTACATTGAATGGTTATTAGTACACAATACAGTGTTTGTATAATTCACAACTAGTTAATAAGTACCTGGGCCCTAAGTGATATGTTACACAGGCCCTTTTTGCCACTAATTTCAAAGTTACTAATGCCCACCTTAGCATCATGTTTTTAGGGTAAGAGACCAAACTGGGGGCAGCTAGGTGGTACAGTGAGTAGAGTACCAGCCCTGAAGTCAGGAGGACCTGAGTTCAAATCCAGCCTCAGACATCTGACACACTTACTAGCTGTGTGACCTTGGGCAAGTCACTTAACCCCAATTGCCCTGCCTTCCCCCCTGCAAAAAGAAAAAAAAAGGGACCAAGCCAACTTCCCTAGGTTCTAGTGATGTCCTGCTAGACCCAGACGTGAGGGCAGAATTGAGGGGGTGTGAATGACATTAGGTGCTATGAACAAACTCCATTGCTAATGACATTTAGTCTTTTGCAAGTGGTTATATCCAACTTGGTGCAAATGTCAGGGAGAAAGCCCAAATGCAGAAATACTTATCTGTATTGTACAGTTTGGATCAAATAAGGGTGCTAGCCCAGCTCTCTAAGCTATCTGGGGTGGAGAGTATCAATTACATGTTACCCCTCCCAAGTCGAATAACATAATTTACAGATGTTAAACATTAATGAAACAGGACATGGGCTCCTGCCCAAATACAACAGAGCTATTTTGTGGAACAAAGAATTACCATTGGCATAGTTCATCTCCACTCAATAGAGCTTTGGGTAGGGCACAGGACTCAAGGTCAGGTGTGTTTAGGATTCAGAATCCAGGATGTTGAGGCCACCCACACGACTTGAAAAAAGCTTTTAGGCCTAAGCTTTTGTCCTACCTCACATCAAGTGAAAGGGCCTTAAATGAGGTCAGGGAACTCTCTAATCACTATCTAACTATCCATGTATTTGCCACAAATTCTGAATATAGCTCCATGGAGTTAGGGAGAAAAGGAGTCACTGTTTCCCAGTTTTAGTTTCACAATCATCACAAACAATTAAATGTCTGAACTTTGAAAATTCATAAACACCTATTGATTTTTCAGGACTTATGAGCAAATGCAGCAGCTGACTGCATTTATTTAGTAACATGAAAGCCATGTACATGTGTCCATATGGGCTGTAGGCTGCCTTTGTGGTTGTATACAATGTAACAGTAAAGTAACTTTTTTTCCTTTAACAGCAAAGTAACTTTTTTCCTTGGAAAGTCTTTCAAAGAGAATTTTTTTCCTGGTGTGATTCAGCAGGACCCATTCATCCATGGGATGGAGGAGTTATGGAATCAAACAAAAATAATTCTGAAGTTCAAAAGCAACTTGGAATAAAGTGACTATAAATAGATGTCAATTAAATATAACACTCAAGATAATTCTTCCAGTGGTTTTGCTTTTACCATCTGGAGAAAATAGAGTTGGAAAGACAGAAATTTTTTTTTAAAAAAGTCAGAAGTGGGAGATGTAGACTGTACAAGATCCTGGTCTTGGGGGCCCCTAAAGCTCCCTGGTTCCAAAGTCTTTCCTAGAGCTCTAGTCATCGGAGGCATGGGACATGGGTACTAGACCTGGGTCAGTGGCAAGAACTTCTGGTAATAGCTCTTGGTGACATCGATCATCAGCTCCTGGGTGCACTCTGGGAGCTCCCCAGAGAAGAGTCCTAAGGAAAGAGAACAGAGAAGCTAAAGGAAGGGCTCAGAGCTTATGATTTTGTAAGATTATTTTAGGCAATTATGTTTCATTATCAAGATCTAAATGTTTGACTTTTCATCTGCAAAAGAAAAAAACCCTGCAGTTTTACATTCACTGTTCGTATTTTTTATCTGAAGATCATGCCACTTAGGCTAAATGCCTAAGAGATTTTAAAGCATCTTTATGACACAGAATTTTCCCAAGAGTGAGTACAGCATGCTCAGTCCTAGGGTATAACACTATAACAAGTGAGGTAGAAATGAGGATGCCAGACCACAATTTTTAAAAAAGTTTGCTACTCAACTATAGAGACAAAAATATTATAAATATATATGAGATAAGTGATCAAAGGATGTGAACACTTTTTAATAGAACTGCCAACTATTAACAACCATGTGAAAGAATGCTCCAAATCACTAATGATGATAAATACAAATCAAAACAACTCTGAGGTTTCACCTTACACCCTGCAAAATTGTAAAAGATGACAAAAGATGGGAATAGTCAATGCTGGAGAGGTTGTGGGAAATTAGGTACACTAGTACATTTTTGGTGGAGCTATGACTCAGCACACCCATTTTGGAAAGCAATTTGGAATTATGTAAATAAAGTAACTAAAATGGAAGACCTGAGTATAATATGAGTTTAAAAAGTAAAACCCATTTAGGAACAGTTAAAAAGAGTAATTATCTTATACAAATGAAGTATAAGAGGAAGAACTGACAGATGGGGGAGGAGGGCTGGTAGTTCTGGAAATCTACTTTCATTGGGAATGGGTTCAAGAGGGAACAATACATATACACCTAGAAGAGTATAAAAATCTTGATTCAGAAAGAAATAAAACACTAAGGGGATAGGGAGGGAGGAAAGGATAAGGCAGGGATCTTTAGAGGGGAGGGTGAGGGAACAGATTAAAGAAGGGTGTTTAGATTAATGGGAATGGGAGGATGAGGGAGGGATTCTCAGAGGGGGTATAGGTTAAGTACTAGGAGGGCAACATAGCAGGCAGAAGTAAAGTAGAGGAGTCAGGAGGGATGGGAAATAAGAGTTACACACAAATATAAAATAAAGATCAGGAGTAGAATTTGTTAGGGAAAGAGGAGCGGGAGTGGTAATCATGATCTTGGACAAAGTTAAGGCTAAAATAGATTTAATCAAAAGAGAAAGACAGGGAAGCTACACTATGGGTCAGCCATATTTATCAACATCGTTTTGGACTATTTAAAATAACTAGACAGTATGAGGTTGGAATATTGCTGTGGTGTAGGAAATGATGACTTGGTGGACCTGGAAAAATATAAAAAGACTTGGACTTATGAAGGAAGAGGTTATCCACCCTCAGAGAAGCAGAGGATAAGTACGTATAGTGTGGTTTTACATAGATGCATATGAATGTATATGTCTATATATAACTAGGATTATTGATTATCTAAGTATATGAATAAGTGTATGTATGTGTGTACATGTCTATATGTATATCTTTGCATGTGTATGTCTATATATGTGTATATATAGGGCATATGTGTATATATACATATGTATCTATACACATCTGTATAAACATATCCATGATTAATTGTAGCCTTCTGGGGTGGGGGTGGGGGGGAAGGAAGAAGGTGGGGAAAGAAGAAAGTAAAAAGTACACAGCAGAGAACAAAAGAAAACTTGCAAGGAAGCAGGGAAAAGATGGATAGTTCTCAACACAATGAATAGTATTTATTACATAGGCTTTCTTGAAATGGAAATTTATTGCTTGTATTATTTTAATTTTAGTATTTATTTGTTGCTTTTTTTCTTTTCTTATATTATATTTAAGTTTAAAATTTTTAAAAATTACAAAAAAGCCGGGGGGGTGGGCAGCTGGGTGGTGCAGTAGATAGCGCACTGGCCCTGGAGTCAGAAGGACCTGAGTTCAAATCTAGCTTCAGAAACTTGACACTAGATGTGTGACCCTGGGCAAATCACTTGACCACAATTGCCTTGCCAAAAACAAAACAAAATAAAATGTCCATATACTTTGATCCAAGGATTCTATTACTAGGCTTAAGCCCCAGAGAGTCCACTGATAAAAAGAAAGTCTCTATATATACCGATATATTTATAGCAGTATTTTGTGATAGTAAAGAATTAGAAACAAAGTAAATGATCATCAATCGGGAATGGCTAAACAAATTGTGGTACATTAATTTAGTGGAATATTACTGAGCTATATGAAATGATAAATGTAACAAATACAAAAAAGCATGGTAAAATTTAAATTAATTCATGAAGAGTGAAGTAAGGAGATTTAAGAAAACAACACATACAATGGAAATGGAAAGAACCATCAAAAAATTCAAAGGTGAACACTAGAAAAATATAGAGAAGAAACATCTCTTGAAATGAGAGATATAAGAAGACACTCCCACCTCACCCTCTGTAGATGTGGGAAACTCAGAAGTTTTTTACATTGCATATATATTCGGCCTTTTTTGATGTATTGATCAGTTATGCTGATTTTTCCTATTTTTTTCTTGTCTTGAAAAAATACTATTTGCTATATGCGAAGGCTTTCTAAAAGCAGAGGGAAAGGGATACTGGAGAAAATATGGTAACATAAAAAAATTAATAAAACTTCAAAAAAAATGTATCTTATGCCTGAATATGCTACACACATTCAAAGAAAAAGTAGAGGTGTACAGAAGTATATTTAAATAGCAACTCATCATTTTAAACTCCTAGCCGTACCCCTACACTTCCTCTTCTGGAAATCACTGAGAGGTCATCTGAGTTATGCACATTCACTCTGGGAAAACCAGAATACATTTTCCTAAAACATCTGACTGAAGAGCCAGCTCACTGCAGCTAAGTGAGAGAAGAGAAGATGTGATTTCTTAACAAAATAGTCCTAATGAAAACCTGTATAAAGGGCTACATTCTTCCTGGGTCACGTCCATCTCACTTTAGTTCATGCTCTGTGTCAGAAATTCTCATTCCTGGTGTTGGCAGGTACAGAATGTGTCTGCCCTACCAAAAACACTGTGTCAATGTACTACCATTTGCTACCAATTGTGACATAGAATGCAGTAAGCTAAAGGTAGGGCAGGATTGTATAAAGGGATGGGAGTCAGGCTAGCTGAGTTCTAGTTCCACTTTGCCACCAAACTGCTGTGTGAACTTAGGCAAAAAACAGTTTTCTGATCCATAAATTCAGGGCATGGACTAGATGATCTCTAAGAACTCTTCCACATCTACAAATTCTATGGTCCTAAGATGATCTGGTGGGTCCTGTCCAGATCTTTTAAAACAATATCAATGATTGCATAATGCTTCTCTGGACATGGGCGCTTATCTTGAGTGAAAGACCAAGGAGTGTTTGTTGTCCTGGAATGAAGAAGTCCAAAGTAATATGAAAAAGATTAAGTCAAATACAATCAAAACCCGATGTTACCTGGACAGCCTGAGAAGATGGTGAATGGTGGGACCACAGTTTCAGGAGGTAATACTGTATTGTCTAGAATTTTGCAACAGTCTTTCAACACACAGCGTCGGCCCTAAAAGCAAAAATCTTGTTAACAGAAAATAAATCAGGAAATGAAGGAAGCAGGGAATGTTTTCTCATCTACTTCTTGGGTGGTTATTATTCTCCATTTCTTTCCCATTAATTATAAAGAGTGATTCCCAAGAAAAGTCAGAGGCTGCCTACACTCAAGTTCCCAACTCAGTAACTTTTTAAATTCCATTTAATGCTGGTACTACATACCGGCAAGTGATTTTGTGATTTGTTTATATAAGAGTCTATTCTAAGTATGCAAATAGCTGAAGGTTCTCAGACTTGGGGACAGTTTTTATTTTTATTTACATTTTTAAATATTGTTTTTCCTCCAATTGCACGTAAGAACAATTTTTAACGTTGGGGTTTTTTAAAGTTTTGAGTTGCAAATTCCATACTTCTCTCCCTGCTCCCCTTCCTGAGATGGTAAGTAATACAACATAGGTTATACATGTATAATCATGTAAAATATATTTCCATATTAGTCATTTTATGGAAGAAAACAAACAAAAGAAGAAGAAAAAAGTAAAGAAAGTGAGCAGTAATATTCTTCAGTGTGCACTCGGCCACCGTCAGTTCTTTCTCTGGAGGCGGGTAGCATTTTTCGTCATGAGTTTGAAAGTTTTTAAAAAGATCAACTGCTTTCTTGACAAACCACAGCGTCTTTCACTTACTCTGTTTTACCAGTGATTACTTTGTTAGTCGTGTCCTGACTTGTATACTTTGGTGGGGCAGATGAGGTTTATGAGACTTGTTTGTTTCAGGGATTATGGAAGAAAGAGGTTCCTATTTACTATTTGAAGCTGCACCATTTTGTATTTACAGAAGAAATACAAGTCCTACATTTCATTAGTTACTTTCCCACACTGCTATCATTTCACCTCCGCTATGGTTACACATCTTGGTAAAACAAAATGTCACCCAGCTGAACATGAACTCACTCGGCTAATGCTGAGTCACCTGGACCTAATATTCTACCCAAAGAACATTCTATACACTCTGTGCCAGCTTGGATCTGCTGTTTTTGTTTTCTTTACATGGAAGAATTCTACATGTAGCATGAAAAAGGCAAGCTGTCACATGAATTTTCTAAAACACTCATAGCTCCAAAGCTTTAGTTCTATAATTAGCCGGACATATCCACTTGCCTCCAATTTAATAAGCACTGACCTTGACCAAACTGAATTATCTCTAAGTTTTTAAGGGCAGAAACTATGATTTACTTCACCTTTGTATTCTTAGCATGGAGCGTGATACACAGTAGGTACTTAATAACTGTTGATGTGAATGAACTGAGCTATTCAAATCACTGTTTTTCTCCACTTGAGAGCCCTCTCCTCTGGATTTCCAATATGGTGACTGCCTATTTCTCTCAACATGACCAAGGTGAACATAGCTTGGAGATTAATAAATATCCAAAGGAATTCCCTATGTCTAACACTGTCTTAATGCAAGGAACCCTACAGAAAAGAAAATAAAGAACAAACTGGAATAGATACAATATTTATGGCAAATACAGGGAATCAGGAAATCTTACTGCTGAGGTCATCTGAGAATTTTGAAATGTTTAGCAAGTGATCACTGTCAATGAATAGCAATAGTCTCATGGATTTATTTATTCAAACGGTAGCACAAAAAGCCACACAAATAAAGTCAATAGACTGAAGTGTGCTTTTAAATTTACATGGTGTCCCTGGAGAGGGCACTTACAGGGATTTGGGTTTTCATCACTCCAGAGCAGGGGTTCTTTAACTTCTTTTTGTCACAAATTTCCTTGGCAGTCTGGTGAAACCTAGACACCCTTTCTCAAAATAATATTTTTAAATAACTGAAGGAAATGCTAAATTTCAGTTGGAGGTCAACAAAAATAAAGATTGTTTTTTTCCATCCAAGTTAATGGCTCACTGAAATGTATCCATGGATCCCTTCAGCATCCACAAACTTTAGGTTTAGAGTAAGGGACAAGTTTAGAATTTAGAGAACCTTCTCACTATATGTTAAGGGAGTTCTAATCTGCCTCTAGGAAGATTACAAATCCCAATCTGAATGAAGCTCCTGCTCTGTGAAGCCCTTGAGTGATCAAATACAAGTAAGAACTTATGCTCCTATAATAGATCCTACAGCTATATCCCTAGTGCCAAAACTAGCCTGAAAGTCAAGTAACTGGAGCCACAGACATTAAAAAAAAAAGGAAGGAAAAAAAAAGGGAGATTTAGAGGTTGAGGGTAGAGAAAGAAGACTGCTTAAGCAAGCCCATGCCACAACACTTACAATTACACAGTTCTTGCCTATGTGGACATAGGAACCAATTTGGGCTGCATTGACCACACAATCCTCTTCAATAAAGACATGGTCACCAATGTGTAGAGGAAAGAATGCAACTCTAGAGAAGGAAAAGAAAGATAACACAAAGTTTAATTTATTGTACTTTGAATCTAAGTTTACATAACCACAGATCATTTACTCCACTTAACCACTTTAGCTAAAGGTTATTTTTGATGGCTCAGAGGAAGTATAAATAACAATTGTTTCTGTTTGAGCCAGAAACCCTGAGGGTCTTCCCTTTCCAGACAGATTTTTTGTTTCTTGTTTTTTGACTAGGTAAAAGAGGCCATTATTTGCCTCATTTCCGTTTTTTTTTAATTACAACTTATTACATTTATTGAAAAGACCAGCATTGTCACTGCTGTGAATACTTCCTCCATTGATATTTTACAAGTTCTTTATTAATCTCTAAATTATCTTCATGTATTACAATGGCTGATTGTAAAGATACATCAACAACGAGGTAAAAAAAATGTATTCTCTGATGAATCTGTGATCTCATTGAGGAGCACCTAGAACTGGGTACCTGTTAATCCAACTCACACATGATGGGCTATCCCGTTTAAATCTGATCCATGTCCTCATATGATTCCACACAACTTATTGGAGCCTTACTCTCATTTTCTTGACATTGCATAGATATCAAAGGAATGCAAATCAGTTATCCCAAGGAAGTAGTGTGGTACAGTGAAGAGAGTAGAAGATTAGAAATAATAGTATCTGGGTTCAAATCCTGCCTCTGAAGTTCCTACCTATGTGACTTTAGGCAAGTCATTTAAACTCTCTGACCCTCTATTTTCTGATTTGTAAAATGAATAGGCAGGACAAGATGACTTCCAAAGCCCCCTACAATTCTAAAACTACTTTCTATTGTCCATATACAGGATAAGAGTTCTCATAGCTTCAGACTGCATAAATATATCTGTAAAGGCATTACAAGTTAGAGTGCGCTATTGATAAACTAGTAAAATTATTTCTATAATAATATACATTAAGTTCTTTTTCCTGTAGTTGTACTTTCTTAATAGATTTTAAGTAAAAGAAAAAAAAAAGTCAATTATTTGAATTACAAATTTTCTCCCCATTTCAAACCCTCCCCCCCACTCCAAAATCGCATATATTCTGATTGCCCCATTTCCCAGTCAACCCTCCCTTCTGTCACCCCACTCCCCCCCATCCGCTTTTCCCTTACTTTCTTGTAGGGCAAGATAGACGTTTATGCCCCATTGCCTATACATCTTACTTCTAGTTGCATGCAAAAACTTTTTTTTTTGAACATCTGCTTTTAAAACTTTGAGTTCCAAATTCTCTCCCCTCTTCCCTCCCTAAGAAGGTGAGCAACTCAACACAGGCCACATGTGTATCATTATGCAAAACCCTTCCAAAATACTCATGTTGTGAAAGACTAACTATATTTTGCTCCTTCCTATCCTATCCCTCTCCCCATCCAATTTTCTACCTTGATCCTGTCCCTTTTCAAAAATGTTTGCTTTTGATTACCTCCTCCCCCTATCTGCCCTCCCTTCTATCTTCCCCCTTTCTATCCCCTTCCTCCTTCTTTCCTGTGGGGTAAGATACTCAATTGAGTGTGTGTGTTATTCCCTCCTCCTGTAAAATCCGATGAGAGCAAGATTCACTCATTCCCCCTCACCTGCCCCCTCTTCCCTCCCAACAGAACTGCTTTTTCTTGACACTTTTATGTGAGATAGTTTACCCTATTCTATCTCTCCCTTTCTCCCTCTCTCAATATATTCCTCTCTCATCCCTTAATTTGACTTTTTTTTAGATATCACCCCTTCATATTCAACTCAACCTGTGCCCTTTGTATGTGTATATATATATGTATACACATATACATATATATACATGTATATATACATACACATGTATACATATAAGTATATTCCCTTCAGCTACCCTAATACTGAGGTCTCATGAATTATACACATCATCTTTCCATATAGGAATGTAAACAAAACAGTTCAACTTTAGTAAGTCCCTTATGATTTCTCTTTCTTGATTATCTTTTCATGTTTCTCTTGATTCTTTGTTTGAAAGTCAAATTTTCTATTCAGCTTTGGTCTTCTCACTGAGAAAGCTTGAAAGTCCTCTATTTTATTGAAAATCTGTATTTTGCCTTGGAGCATGATACTCAGTTTTGCTGGGTAGGTGATCCTTGGTTTTATTCCTAACTCCACTGACCTCTGGAATATCATATTCCAAGCCCTTTGATCCCTTAATGTAGAAGCTGCTAAATCTTGTGTTATTCTGATTATGTTTCCACAATACTCGAACTGTTTCTTTCTGTCTGCTTGAAGTATTTTCTCCTTGATCTGGGAACTCTGGAATTTGGCAACAATATTCCTAGGAGATTTCTTTTGGGGATCTTTTTGAGGAGGCAATTGGTGGATTCTTTCAATTTCTATTTTGCCCTCTGGCTCTAGAATATCATGTCTCCTTGATAATTTCTTGAAAGATGATATCTAGGCTCTTTTTTTGATCGTGGCTTTCAGGTAGTCCAATAATTTTTTAAATTATCTCTCCTGGATCTATTTTCCAGGTCAGTGGTTTTTCCAAGGAGATATTTCGCATTGTCTTCCATTTTTTCATTCCTTTGGTTCTCTTTTATAATATCTTGATTTCTCACAAAGTCACTAGCTTCCACTTGCTCCAGTCTAATTTTTAAGGTAGTATTTTCTTCAGTGGTCTTTTGGACCTCCTTTTCCATTTGGCTAATTCTGCCTTTCAAGGCATTCTTCTCCTCATTGGCTTTTTGGAGCTCCTTTGCCATGAGTTAGTCTATTTTTTAAGGTGTTATTTTCTTCGGTATTTTTTTGGGTCTCCTTTAGCAAGTCATCGACTTGTTTTTCATGCTTTTCTCGCATCACTCTCATTTCTTGTCCCAATTTTTCCTCTACTTCTCTAACTTGCTTTTCCAAATCCTTTTTGAGCTCTTCCATGGCCTGAGACCAGTTCATGTTTTTCTTGGAGGCTTTTGATGTAGGTTCTTTGACTCTGTTGACTTCTTCTGGCTGTATGTTTTGTTCTTCTTTGTCACCAAACAAAGATTCCAAAGTCTGAGACTGAATCTGAGTCCATTTTCACTGCCTGGACATGTTCCCAGCCAACTACTTGAACCTTGAGTTTTTTGTCAGGGTATGATTGCTTGTAGAGTAGAGAGTACTCTGTCCCAAGCTTGACGGGTTGCACTGTTACTTTCAGAGCTATTTCTACACAGCAAGTTCTGTCGCAGCAGCACTTCTCCTCCCCCAACAACCACCAACCTGGACCTGACTCAGATCTTAAGCAGGTTCTGCACTCCTGCTCAGATCCGCCAGTTAATTTCTACCACCAGGTGGGCCTGGGGCCTAAAGCAACTGCAGCTGTAGTTCTCTTCTCAGAGCTGCACCACCTCTGCTGCCCCGGGGGCGGTGGCTGAACCGGGAACTCCTTTCACTCCTGCAGCTTTTCCCACTAACCTTCTCTGTTGTCTTTGGTGTTTGTGGGCTGAGAAGTCTGGTAACTGCCACAGCTCATTGATTCAGGGTGCTAGGGCCTGTTCCGCCCAGCTCTCGGTCTGGTTGGTCTGGGCGCAGCCCACGCTGGGCTCTGCTCCCCTCCACTCCCAGCTTCATGCGGCAGACCTTACCCAGCAACTATCCAGGCTGTCCTGGGCTGGAGCCCTGCTTCCCTCTGCTATTCTGTGGGTTCTGCAGCTCTAGAATTTGTTCAAGCCATTTTTATAGGTTTCTGGAGGGACCTGGCGCGGAGCTCACGCAAGTCCCTGCTTTCTAGCCACCATCTTGGCTCCGCCTCTCACTTTGCCTCATTTCTTACCTACCCTTAGTCACTCAATGGACATTGCCTCAGTCAAACTGAGACCTGGGGATGACCCTAGCTTCTTAAAAAGGCCAAGGTCTCCCACTGCATCTGAGGCCATCTCCAGTTGTCCTGATCTACATCTTGCCATTGGACCCAGATGGCTCTGGAGGAGACAGTGAGACTGGTGACTTTGCACAGCCCTCCCTCACTTAAATCCAATTCATTTGCAAGTCATGACATCACCTTCTTGATGTCATGGTCCTCTTCAAGAAGAAGGACAAACAATGAATGAACAAACAATCTACTTTTGACAAGGAAAGAACTTTGTGCACAGAACCATAAAGTTAAGACAGCTAAGCCCAGAGAAAGACTCCTTTTATTCTGAGATCTTTGTAGTGAGAAAACAGATTTAACAAAACATTAGTTTTCTCAAAAACAACAAACGTTGTCAGTTTTAGACAAAAGGAACTGTTTGGAACTGACAGGCTCCGGATGGGTAAACTCTTTGGGGAGAGTAGAAGGAAGAAAAGTTGATGGCAAGCTACAAAAATAAGCACTGGAGAAAGACATAAAAGTAATAGGTTCCTGGGAGACAGCAACTCTTTCCACCTAAAAAAAGTTTTCTTGATGTCTCTTTTTCTATATCAATCATTTCATGATACACTTCCCCCATGTCCACTGAATCTTTCCTTGTTATGAGAAAAAAAGTTAAGTAAAACCAAACAGCATATCAGCTGTATTTGACAATATCCTGCATTTCACTTCCCTTGTTCTATACCTTGCTTCTAGGTAAAGGGACAGAGTTCCTTCTTTGTTCTCTGAGGATTACAATGGGCAACACAATCATATAGAGTTCAGATGCCTTTTCATGTATATCATTGTAGCCTTTATGTACTATTCTCTTGGTTCTGCTAACTTCACTCTGCATCATTCTATAAAGGTATTCCCAGGCTTTCTAAATTCTTCATGTTAGTTGTTTCTTATGGTATATGTGGTCTGTAATATGCATCCATTTATTCAGTCACCTAAAATCAAAGGATACTCACATTATTTCTAGTTTTGAGCTGCACTAAAAAGTACTGCTGTGACTGTGGGTACTATATGGGGTCTTTGTGCCTTTGACCTCTTTCTATATATGCTCAGTAGTGAGATCAACAAACACTTCAACAGGCATCTATTAAAAGCTGGGTTGAAAAGTATGAACAGTGTAGTGACTTTTCTCATATAAATACAAATTATTTTCCAAAACAGAACAGCAATGTATTATTGTACATGTCTTCGCATAGTCCCTGCTTTTTCTTACTTACTATTTCTGCTTTTAATCCTATTTGCCAACTGGATTGGTGGGAGGGCAAAACCTCAGAGTTGTCTGAATTTGCATTTCTTTTGTTAAGGTGTCGGAGCAATTTTTCATGATTTGAGATAGCTTGTAATTCAACTTTTGAAAACTGTTCAAATTCTTTGACCACTTAGTTATTGAAGAATGGCTCTGGGTCTTATACATTTGTGTTATTACATATTATGGACATCACACTTCTATCAGAAATATTTTGATGCAAAGATTTTTACCCCACTCAACAGTTTCTCTTTAGAGAAACTCAGAACTCAGAAACTTCAGAGCTCTTCTTTTTAAAATAATTACCTCAGAGAAGTACAAGAAGATCTTTTCTTTACCTTCCATCTGACAGTCAGTTAATATTTTTAGGGGTCTAGGCACGTCATTTCATTGATGTGAGGAATCCTTGGCATGGAAACTTCCTCCTAAAATAGTTAACTGGGGTGGGGGAGGGGGGAATTGCAGTTCCTCTGATATATGTCTGATATCCAAGACATGTAGAGAATTGATGCAAATACATAAGAACAAGAGCCATTCCCCCAAAAGATAAATGGTCGAAGGATATGAATAGGCTGTGTTCAAATGAAGAAATCTAAGTTAACACCAATCATACCTTCAAAGTGTTCCAAATCACTAATGATTAGAGAAATGCAAATGAAAACAAGTTCGACATTTCACTTCATACACATAGGATTGGCAAAGGCAAAAGAAAAAAATGGCAGTTGTTGGAGGGGCTGACACATCAAAGTCAGACACACAAATGTTCTGTTGGTAGAGCTGTGAAGTGATACAATCATTCTGGAAAACAATTTGGAACTATACCCCAAATGTCACTTATCTGTATGTACTCTTTGATTCAACGATACCAAGTAGTCAACATACCCACCAAAGAGGTCAAAGACACTGGGGAAAGGACCCAAGTGTACAAAAACATTTATAACAGCACTTTGTGTTGTAGCAGACCAACAGAAACAAAGTAGGTATCTGTCAGTTGGGGAATGGCTTTAGAAACCGTGTGTATGATTTCATTTCCAAGATTTCATTCCAAATTTCTAATTGCCTGAAGGACATTTCCACTTACACATCACTCTGACACCTCAAACATCCCAAGGCAATGAAAAAGTACAAGATACAATAGCTGAACTGTTGATGGCCTTTGAGGATTTAGGAGATGTATTACAGGACTGGTGATAGGCAAGTATTTTCACACTTTTTGAAAAGAAAAAGAAAGCAGATTCTATAAGCCTTCAACCAGTGAGTCTGATATCCATTTTTGGCAAAAATTCTAGAATGGATTAGGAAACAGGTGACTGATTTGAAAACTCTGATCATGATCAAGAATTGAGGAGAAAGGACTAGAAAAGAAGGACTTAAGGAGAAGGGGTAGGACAAGGTGGCACCAACTACAATAAGGTAAGTAAAATAAAGTGATAAGTAAAACAAACTGATTAAAGAAATAAAAGATTAGGGAGAAAAGGGAAAGGAGGTTGGGTATGACCACCAGGTAAGTGGTTGAGGGAAAGGAAAGGAAGTTGGATGTGAATAACAAGCAGTTAAAAGGTGATGAAAAGTTGTAAAAGTCTTAAAGAAGTGCTTAGGAGGCTAGGAGTAAGCATTCACAAGGAATTTGAAAAACAAGGCTGAGTATCTCTACTAGGATGGAAGACACCAATAATTTAGCTGTAACTTGACATTAAATATGTAAGGTTTCTATTTTTACCAAAGCCAAGTGACTATTATCTATGTTCTAAGTGCAGGGTGATTTCCCTCCTGCAAAGAAAGGTAAAGGGTCCTGAGGAATGTTCTTACATTCCAGGTTAAAAGGGCTGATAATATAGCCAAAAAACAGAAGCAAGGCTTCTGGAAAGGAGTCTAAATGGCAAAGGGGAAAACTGGTTCATTTGTGGAGGTTACAAAAGAGGAAGACACTGGGAAGGAAGAAGAAAAAAAGGGACCACTGTACACTTGGAATTAAAAACCAATTTGGAACTTGTCCTGAAAAAGAAAGAGCGGGATGTTCAGAAAAGGAACGTGCTCCAAGGAATGATAAAGTACATTCACAGGTGCTGTCAGGTGAGAGAGGAGCCCCTAAGCATCAGAGGAAAAAAAGTAGTAGTGACTCCCAGTTCAGCCATACTGGGGCCCTATTTGTTTACGTGATAATTATAAGAAGTCTGTGATTCTTGAAGAATGTAACCAGACATAACAAAGAACCTCCCAAGACTTGTTAAAACATATGACTATTTACTCGTCTAGTGGTTAACGTAGATATAAATGATAATGCCAGAAGGAACCTAGAAAGCCTTGCCAAGTTTCTTAGGTGAGAAACTGAAGGTCCCTGGTGTTGCTTTCCTCACTACTCTATAAAGACAAGTGATGCAGAAGAGAAAAGTTGATGTGTAAAGTGTAGGGGGTGGTAATGGTGGTAGAGGAGAGACTAGAAGGGAGAAGAAACTAGACTTAGTCAGGAATGCATACTCTGAAAATTACACTTTATTTTTTTTTCTTCTTCAGTTCTTCCTGATATATAACACAAGAAAGACAACAATGGGTTGAAATTTGGGAGCAGTTGATGACAGCTTGACACGAGGGAAAAAATCCTGATAATCACCCACTTGTCAGTAAAGGGGATTCTGGTTTAGGTTATGGTAGCACTAAATGACTTCTAAGGTCGCTTCCAAGGGACTAAAGTTGAGTGAGATTCTCTGAATGGAAATGGTATGGACCAAAGGAAGCTCCCCAAATGATCACAAACGGCTCTGTTAAGAGCATGCTATAATGGCCAGAACTAGAATGGCAATAGTGAAGATGGGGGCTTTGAAGTTCGTGAAAGAAGGAAACTAAGTGGTTAAAAGATAACCCACAGCGAATAAGCATGGAAGCCGAGGAAGAATAAGTCTGGAATTCGTGGGAGCTGAGCTCCAAGATGTGATACTCTGTATGCTAAAGGCCAGCACTGTTGGCTTCATTTATTCGTTAAATTGTTACTGAACACTTACTACATGAAAGGCACTATGCTAGGGCAGAAAGAAAGCTAAAAGATCTAAAAGCCTGGCAAAAGAGATAAACTGCCCATAAATAACTGATAGAAGGTATAATGTAGCAAGTGCTATAGACCCAAATGCTACAGAAGTTAAAGGAGAGTTTTCTTCTAATGGAGGATGAGGGAAGGCTTCATGGGGAAGTGGTATCTGAAGTACAATTGGGATAACAACAGCTGGAGATGGGGAGAAGGGCTTTCTAGATGAATGGAAACGCTTGAATTAAGGCTAAGAGGTAAGAAAGGGAGGATGTGTTTGAGGAAGAGCAGATGGTCTAGCCTGGCTGGAGCGTAAGATGTATGAAGAAAAACAGTAGTAAATGAGGCTGAGGGTCTTAACTGCCAGGTTAAAGAATTTGATAAGAGGTAGTCAACAGAGATTTGTGAATAAGAGTTGATAAGATTAGAGTTGTACTTAGGATGGTTTAAGATTTGTCTAGTAGTAATATGTAAGATGGTGCGGAGGAAGGAGAAATTGGAGAAGGGAGTTAAATAGGGCTTAGACTGGAGTGAAAAAAGTAGAAACTGAGAAGAAGGAACAGATTCTAGAGCTCATGGAGGCAGAATTGACAGAACTTGACAGAATGAAGTGCAGGGTGAACAAAATGTCAAAGATAATAACTTCTAGATGTTGACCATGGGTGACTGGGAAGATGGTAAGACAACATAAATAGGGAAGTTGGAAAGAAGGGCAGATTTGGGGTTCATGTGTTCGCCTAGTTGGTTTAACTTGCGAACATTAGGAAGAGATTTTGCTAAAGAAAAATGTCTCCCTCTTCTCACAATTCACATCTCACAGTGACAGGAATTCCACTATTAGTTTTATTCTTTTGATTCTAATTCCTTTTCCAGGCAGCTCCAATAGTCTCTGGAGGTAACCCAGTTCACTCAGTAACACTAATGTGAATTACTTTATCATTTTGTTTTCCTTCCTCCTTTTTGATGAGTCATCAGAACAACAAGAAAGCACTGGGCATCTCAAAGGATAGCTGGCGCCAAAAGGAAGAGAAAGGGATGCAGAAAGAAAAGACAGAAGACGTGAAAAGAGCTTGGCACAATAGCTTTAACAAACAAGTAGATATTTATTATACACTGTTTGATGAGAATGCTGATTAGACACCCAACACAAACACTCAAAGACAAGGCCTAATTCTAGTACTTACTGAACTGAATGGAGTAAAAATTAATCATGGTACCTAAATAAAAAAACCATATTGCTAATTTCTCTTCTTTTTCATAGGTCTTTTTAATTGCCAAAGAAGCTTTAAAGATAGAATGTTTTCCATTCCACTAGCAATTCAACTTCTAGTGTCTACATCTGAGGGCAACAAAAACCACCTACTCCTACTATTTGCTCTGAAGTCAATAAAAATCTCAATAAAATGACCTAAAGCTTAACTTATTGAAAATCAACAGCCACTAACTCTAGACATAAAAATATCAACGTTCTAAGACACTCTGCAGTCTCTTTCCAGCTTCTAGTAACTTGTGCTGTTGTTCCTAAATTTATGTTCCAATATTCAGGTTTTTGTCTAACCACAACATTTACAAAGTGCTTATGGTTTGCAAAGCATTTGACGAATCTTGTCTCATCTTATCCTCACAACAATTCTGGGAAGTAGGTCCTATTATTTTTACATTTTATATATTTATAGTATTTTATAGAATTATCTTTCTTTATAGATGAGGGAACTGAGGAAAGCATAGGTTAAATGATGTGCCAAGGGTCATATAACTAAGTGTCTCTAGCTACATTTGGACTGAGGTCTTTCTGACTCTAAGCCCAGTACTTTATCCACTGTGGCACCTAGATGCCTAAAGCTTATTGGAGGCTTCCTTTATGTAATTATAGACAGCGAAATAACCAGAAAAGTTTTCACAAGAATATTAACTTAGTTAACAGCTATTCCAAAAAGAAGTAATTGGCATAGATAATTTTTGAATTGAACATTTCTTGGATCCAAGGCAGGAATGGGGAACCTGTGGCCTTGTGGCCACATGTGGCCCTCTAGTTCCTCGAATGTGGCCCTTTGATGTAATCCTCTGTGAAGTTTGGATTCTGTCAAAGGGCCCCACTTGAAGACCTAGAGGGCCACATGTGGCCACGAGGCCGCAGGCTCCCCACCCCTAGTCCAAGGCAACTTTGGACCCAATGATATTTTTTCCAAACTAGCCTATTAAGAAAGATGAATCTTTCAGGAAGTTTTGCTGAATATGCTTGTCCACAGATTAAACCACCTCTGATGAAAATCTACAAACTAATATTAGACTACTGCGGATGTTCAATAGACATTAAGCAGCAAAACTGCAGTAATTGTGAGGTATTTGTAAAAGCATCTTGGAAAAATGACTTTTATCTGGAAACAGAGAGGAAAGGTAGGAAAAATTAATTCTAGCTACTAGAAAAGATACTGCCATGAGTCTTCAGAAAGAGCTCATTTTCATGCTTCCACTGCCATCTGGTGGTAGATGACAGTATCAGTCCTACTTTTTGGATTCAATGTACTTCATGAAACCATTTTCATGCTTTTGAACTAGGTAGGGCTACGGGAAGTAAAGGTCAAAAACTGTTTTCCAGAGAGCACTGCCAGAAAGAACTGGCAGCTACTATTACCAAAGATATTCTTCCTGGGTTCAGGAATGATGGAGAACATGCAGCTTCCTTCTTAAACTTTGGAGAACAAGTTCAGCAGGTATGGGGGTGGGGTGGGGCGTGGCACACCATTTTCCAATAGATTCTGTTGGTCCTGCTGAACGCGCTTTGACATTAATGTTTGGCTTTTGGAAAGATGAAGTGTTCCATGAAAGACTAAATGGTTAGAGAACAGGAAAATACATTTTGAAATCATTAAAATAACAATTTTGAATAGCAAAGAAAGTTGTTCTTCATAGATCAATAAAGATTTTAAGTTTCATTATTATGCTGGCAATTACTTAACATAATTTTTAAAAAAGTTTTGTTTTCATTGATACTATAGTGACAGACTTCTTTAAATTATTCTAGTCACTTGTTGGGTTATTTTATCTAGATTCCAATTTTAAAGGAAGAATAGGAATTTTTTATGTCACTTGCCCTACAGGAAAAGCAGTAAGAAACTGGACTCCCCAAAAAATCTTTCTGGAAGAAGTCTACTGTTTTCCAAGATAGTACTCTAAGTCTAGCTAGGTGGCTCAGTAGATAGGGAGCCAGGCTAGGAGTCAGGAAGACTCTTCTTTCTGAGTTCAACTCTGGCCTCAGACTCTTACTGAGTAATCCTGAGCAAGTCAATTAATCCTGTCTGCCTCAGTTTCCTTATCTGTCAAATGAACTGGAGAAGGAAACAACACCAGTATCTTTGCTAAGAAAACCCCAAATAGGGTCACAAAGAGTCGGACATGCCTGAAAACAACTGAAGAAAATTCTAAGTCCTGAGATACAGATGACATATCCTTGGGAGAGTTAACACAGATCTCCAAAGCATGAGGTCAAAACTGTAAAGTCATGAAATGAGCTACGGACAATATCCTATTTGAAATCTTAGAACAGTAATGAAAATGGGCACCCACACGTAGGCTAAGAAGGGCCACTAGTCCTATAGATATGAGTCTGCAGCAAGCCCAACTGTAGATCCTACCCATTTCATGGAGCACTTCTCTTTTATTTTCCAATACTGGGAAGAAACGCTTTGGAACTTGGAGCTGAACACTCCATTTTCTTGGGAAGAGGGAAATGGAGGAGTTTAGATCAGATATATCTGGTTCCTTAGGCTTATTTTCCCTTTCTCTAGATGTATGAAGGAGTACATAAGTCTCTTTCACCACTTCCTTCTACTGAACTATTGAACAGCTGGAAGTCATGGGCAGATCACTTTTCAGTGACTATGTACAAGGCTGCCCCAAAATAATAAAAGACAGAAGAAGCCATAGAAACACAGGGACAATAAGAGGACAACTAAAGAAATACCCCTAGGTAAATGGAAAAATGGAACAAGAGAACTCTTTAATTCTAGTTCCTACAAGGTGAAACTCAGGTGTTCAACATGATTCCATCCGGGGCCTCCCTGATGCAGATGTAGGCTGCCTACCCTTTCTTTCTGCCCCTGTCCATGCCATTACTCAGCTATCACTAGGGCACCACTAAGGACAAAGTTCTGCATACATATATATTCTATAGGTTTCTCTTTCTTCCTTGTCATTGGTAGCAAGAGATGGCAGATACAATCCTGTTTTGGACTTAGGCCAGCTATGTCTATTTTCAGGGCCCACTTTATTTTTCATATTCAGGCCATATATTTATTTCCAATAATCCATAATTATTTATCTCTTACAGGTGAGGTGAGTAGCTCATCCCTAATTTTCATACAGTATTATTTATAGAGGCAGAGGCAAAATGCCTTTTTTTTTTGGAGGGGGGAAGGCAGGGCACCTGGGGTTAAGTGACTTGCCCAAGGTCACACAGCTAGTAAGTGTGTCGAGTCTCCGAGGCCTCATTTGAATGCAGGTCCTCCTAACTCCAGGGCCAGTGCTCTACTTACTGTACCACCTAGCTGCCCTGGTAAAATGCTTTTAAACAATTTAGAATTCTGTATGAATGTACAACATTATTATTATTATACTATTTTCTCATATTACTACCCTTTTTTCAGAAGCCTTTAATCATTCTCCATTGAATGCAGGCCAATCCAAACTTCTCAGTCCAGACTGAGAGAAATGATTGTTTCTCTCTTGTATTAATAACTAATTATTGAATAAAGACCAAGGTTCTTCCTCAGGGCCAACTTTAAGGCAGACTTGTACTTTTATTGCTATAGGGTACAACTTTTATTGCTATAGGGTACAACTCTTAGGTAAGGAAATTCCCTTTATCAATGCAGGTCAGTACTTTCTCTGAAACTTAAAGTAATAAAGAGTTACTTAGAGCACCAACTAAGAGCTGCTTAGAGTTAAGTCACTCAACCTCTTTCTCATTTCAGTATAATACCACTCCTACTCATTTCTTTGGAAGTAAGTATCATTGGCAGAGATCAAGTAGGGACTTGGGGGAGAAAGTACCCTGTGTGCAGGGTCACAAAGATACTATGTGTCAGGTAGGATTTGAAGCCAAGCATCTTGGTTTTAAGACCAGCTCTGTATCTATTAAGTTAAACTTCCTGTCAAGCAGAATACTCAATAGATAATAAGTAAATAAAAATACATACTTGCCTAACTGGAAATTACACTTGACTCCAAAGAAATGAGTAGTTGGCAGTATTATACTGAAGTATCCCCAATCCCTCACACAGTGCCAGGCACTTCAAAAAGCTTGTTGATTGATCAACTGGTTTCATGCAGAAGATAAATGCTTCCAAACAATAAAGAAATCAACGTCCTCTATCTGGAAAATTCTTTAAGGTCCCTTTAGGCAACTCTAGGGAGAAAAGACCAGTGGACAGATGGTGCATGGCTCATTTGAAGCCAGGATGGCACTCTGACTTCAGAACTTGGAAAATCAGAAAGCATACCAGGCACTATAGATGTGGTTGAAGGTTTGTCCAAAGCCTAAAAGAACAGCAAGACCCACTTATTACACTTTGTCCTCTTAAGTCAAATTGAAATGCTTTGATACTAGTAACACCATCTATTCCAAGAATGATAGTTGAAGGAAAAAATTAATGGTGGCAAGGATTAAGTCTTTTGGGTTGATCCCAATTTCATGAAAAAGCACAGGAAGTAATGAAATACCTACCCTTTGCTGAATTTCTTAAATGGTGGCCTTATGACACTACGGCTTTTCACAACACAGTGGCGTCCAATCCTTACATTTGCCAGATCCCCTCGAATTATACAGTCATTCATTATGATTGTCTATGAAAGAAGAAAAAGAATTTCATTTAGGTAACAGATAGCATGATATCTGCTTCCTCCACAGCTATCTCCATGGAGTATGCTGGTGATAAGAATAGAGAAAATTGCTATGAAAGAATAGAAGACAACTGACAAATTCATTGAGAGCAATGGTCTCTCTAGTGACCATCGAGCCCTCAGTAACATCAAGAAATTGCTTGTGGGAGGGAAGAATAGTTCTCCCATGAACTAGTAAATGCTTGCAAATAACAAAGTAAATAGCCTCTATAACATCAAAAGGTTAAGGACGTATCTAGACCAACTCCAACTTTCTTTTTAATAGCCCATTATAAAGCAATTTTGCATGAATTTTCAAAAAAAATTATCACTTAATTATCAATCCAAGGTGTTTCTGGCAGCACTTCCCAGTGCTGCACTGTGAAACTTCATTGCAAACTCGGTTCTGAACACAGAGCATGTGCACTTTCCACTGCACATGCCGTCACACAATGCCAACACACACTGTTGAAATGAGAAAAGAGGCTTCAAGTGGAAAAAATTTAAGCCCTGTCCTAGAGTACAATATTCCATCACACTCACATACCGTAACTTGTTCAGCCATTTTCCAATTAATGGGTATCCCCTCAGTTTCCAATTCTTTGCCAATATAAAAAGAGCTACTATAACTACTTTTGTACATATGGGTCCTCTTCCTCTGATCTCTTTGGGGTATAGAACTAGTAGTAGTATGGCTGGGTAAAGTTATGCACAGTTTAATAGCTTTGGGGACATAGTTCCAAATTGCTTTCCAGAATGGTTGGACTAGTTCATAGCTCAACCAACTGTGCCTTACTGTCCTATTTTCCCACATCCCTTCCAGCATAGGTTATTTTCCTTTTTGTCATCTTAGCCAATCTGATGGGCGTGAGATGGCACCTCAGAGTGGTTTTAATGTTAATTTCTCTAATTATTAGTGATTTAGAGCATTTTTTCATGTGACTATTGATAGCTTTGATTTCTTCTTCTGAAAATTGCCTGTTTGTATCCCTAGACCATTTATTAACTGAGGAATCGCTTACTCTTATAAATTTGGTTCAATTCCCCATAAACTTGAGAAATGAGGCCTTTATCAAAGAAACTTGCTGCAAAGATATCCCCTACCACCACCAATTTCTTGCTTTTCTTCTAATTTTAGCTACACTGGTTTTGTCTGTATAAAAACTAAATTTTAATAAAAATTATCCATTTAACTTCCTGTAAACCTCTCTTTGTTTGTTTGTTTTTGGAGGGGGGAAGGCAGGGCAACTGGAGTTAAGTGACTTGCCCAAGGTCACACAGCTAGTAAGTGTGTCAAGTGTCTGAGGCTGGATTTGAACTCAGGTCCTCCTGACTCCAGGGCCGGTGCTCTACTTATTGAGCCATCTAGCTGCCCCTCTCTATCTCTTTTTTGGTTAAATATAGCTTTTCTGAAAAATTATCTTTGGTTCCTATGATCTCAAGGGGCAAGAAATTCTATATCTTTATTTTAAATTGTAAACAAATAATGTAATTCCTTGTATTTTTCTAAAACTATGTCCTTAAAGCTTTATGGGGTACCCACTTTCAATGGCTTCAAAAAAAAATCTGAGATCACAAGTAAGTACAGCCAGTGCCTGTACCTTTACAACCCCTTCTTGTAATAAGAACAAAAAGATTTGTCTTTCTTTTTGAATTTAAAGTACCGTGAGTTCCAATGTACAGAATAAAAATCACAAGTTCTTCATTTGGCACTAAAGCACACCCTCAAAGGTAAGAAAACAAAAACTTAGTAAGAGATAGTTCAAACAGACTACGGACATACACAGTGACTGGAACACTGGTAGCTAATCTTACAGAATGGTACTAAGGCACAGTGAGTTTCAGAACCAAGGTAATAAGTGGAATATTAAGATTGGGAACGGATTTGGAAAAAACTATGCAGATACTCTAGAAGAAAATAACATTAAGGCCACTTGGCTTTTAATATTTTTTATATACAAATCAGGAAGCATAAAAGTACAGGAAACCAGAACTATTGTACCAAAGTTCTGGAACAAAGGGACTACAAGAATTGGAAAATATGGAAAAACAGTACACGTGGATAGTCATCTTAACCAAAGGGTAGCATCTGTTGAGAATATAACATTTAGTTGCCCCATAAATGAATGCAGTTGGACCTTATTCCTTACCTTTCCATTTAGGACAATGTTTTGGCTTCCACACAGAACTGACTGGCGACTGACTTTGTTTCCAGATGCCTGAGGAAAAGCAACAAAGACCCTGTGTGAGATCAATGGATTCTATAAACCGAACTCTTATCCAGAGAGAGGGGTGTATTGGAGGAAGAACTTTATCAAGGATCAGGAAACAAAGGGTTGAGGATCAGGACAAGGGTGGATGAGGATGACAGAACTTGTAAGGGTGTGTGTGGGAATCAAAATCAATCAACAAATATTGAATTTGTACGCAAGGTTCTATGTTACCTAAAGAAAAGGACCAAGAAATATTTTAAGATGTAGTGCAAGTCCTCAGAGGCTCTAGTTGAAGACACAAAGCATAAATACAAGCAATGGCAATCAAGGTCTGAGAAACCGAAATGTATTTTTTCATAGAAACAAATGGTGATGAGGTTCTCAGGTCATCTGGAAAAGCCCATTTAACCTAAAATATCAGTACCAGTTTTATGCTAACAGTACCACAAAACCTAATCAACACCTGCAACCATGTTTCTGTGAAGAAAACATTCAGAATTCCAGCTTGGGATTCCAGGATCACAACAGTGTTAGTCAACTAACCTTTATTAAGCACCTGATGTGTGCCAGGCACTGAGCTAAGTACTGGGGATACGAAGAAAAATAAAGAACGGCCTCAGCTGTCAAGGAACACTGTTTAATGGTCTCCTACCTGGCAACATCCTCACTCACTTTACCTTTCTAAGTAGAATACAGGATTCTCACAGCTTAAAGCTGAAGGTGGTAGCTCCCATAGCCTGAGACATAAACTTCAGTAGGGCAGGAGCTGGGGAATGAGCAACAGCAAAAGTGGAGTACTGGAGTCTATGAGCTAAGTAAAATTTTAAGGAGATTTTCAGGAAACTTGCAGGTCTTCTTTCTTTTCTTCTGTGAGCCCCACACATAGGCCCTCTGACTTCAAAGAATCACAGAATGTTAGAACTTAGAGAAAATTTAGTCCAAAGCTGAAACAAGCTTATGGAGCTGAAGTGATTTGCCAAAGTTCACACAAGAGGCAGGCTGTCATTTGAACAAACCCTGGTGTTCTGATTCCAGATTCAGTATTTCTTCTGCTACACAGACTGATCATAGACAGATGGGGGGGGGGGCAATGAACTTGAATGGGAAAACTAGCCTCTAGCTGAAATTTAGCATTTCCTTCAGTTATGTCAGTTATGGAGGTGGGTAACAAACATTCTGAAAAGGGGTCAATAGGTCTTACCAGACTTCCAAAGGTACCCATTACACAAAAAAGGTCTAGAATCTGTGCATTACATCAGGACTCCACTCCAAAGCATGACTGATATTTCATTTAAAAAGCAGCTTTTTGACAAGTCCAGCATTTTCAAAAGGAAGAGAGAAAATTAAGTAGTCTAATCAGCACTGATATTTTAAAGCCTTCTTATGTTTTATTTTTAGGACACACTACCAGGTCTGTTGCTTTCAACTATCATTTCTTTTTCTAGCCCAATGTTGAGATGGAGAATAAGCTGAATTACTGTAACTTTGAGATTTTCTAAAACTTTTCATATCAGGTAACAAAAACCAGACTGGGAATAAAGGGTTCCTTTCCCAGCCCTTCCCTCTCTCTACTCCTCTTGCCACTCCTGTTTAGAACTTACAGAACATAGGTGCTAACAATAGGTTTCTGCTGGAGTGAAAGGAAAACTCAGCTACATTTCTGAGGAGAACTAGGTTGGGGCCTTTTAGGCATTTGCATTCAGGGCTTTAGATAACAGCGTAATAAGTTTGGAGATGAAAGATAGGATGGGGACTAGAATATTGGGGCTACAGAACCCAGCTACTTGGTAGCTTCGAGGAAGAATTTTACTCTCCCAGTAAGTGCTACCACCAATGCAGACCCTGGATTAGCAACAGGAAAGGACAAATCTAAATGAGGTGTGTGGCCAATGCCATGCAGTGGGCATGGAAAAGGAATTCCTGCGGCAGACCTTCCCATGCAAAGCCTGCTCAAGTTGGCTGTATGCACCATACATAAAACGTTAACGAACGACACACAACGTGGATCCAGGAAGCACCCAAACTAAACAAATAGAGATATGCAGAAAGCATCTCAGGGTAATGGCATAGCACTGGATTCGGAGTCATGAGGTCTGGCTTCTCATCCAAACTCTGGGCTTCCTCTGTGTGTTCTGAAGTTAAGTCACGTCCCCTCTCTGGGCCTCAGTTTCCTCATCTGTACAAGGGAGATCTCTAAGACTCCCTCCGGTTCTGCGGGCCCGGGATGATTTCTCCTCCCGAGGGAAGAAGGCAGAGGGCAGTGCGAACAAAGCAAAGGGGAAGGGGGGCGGGGAGACCCGGGGACCTGCGCCCCACAGGGGACAAGTGGCTTAGACGAGGCTAAGTCCGGGAGGGGCAGGACGCAGGGGAGGGGCTGGGGCTGCCCGGGGATGGGCGGGAAGGCTTAGACATCAGCGGGGAGTTGTTCAGGACGACCTGCCCCCTCCAGCCCCCGCCCCGTTCCCTGCGACCCGGCGTCGCCCAGCGCACCGTCTCGATGTACTCGGACTTATTGTAGAGTTGCTCGCTCAGCTCCATCTCGGCAACCTCCGTCTCCCAAGCTCAAGTCTCCCTTCCTCCCGTTTCCGGTCTCTACCGTCACTTCCTTTCTGGAAGGGGAAACGCCCATCCCTCCCTCCTTCAATTTCTCCATTGGCTCCGCCCTCTCGATCGATTGCTCTGCGCTCCTCCAGCTGGATTCGATCGGTAGTTCGGCGAGCGGCCCCTGACGCCTGGGTTGAACTGGCGGGAGTTGGAAGGGGCGGGCGCTCGCAGCTGGGCTGGGGGCTTCTCTTGGCCTCGGCGGGGCCGGGGGGCCGGCGGGAAGGAGCCGCCCCCCATCCTCCCCTGGTAGCTGCAGCCATGGAAGACCCAGCGGGGAAAGTGCTCAGCTGCGAGGAGAAAGAGAAGGTGCCCGGTTGGGGGTGGGTGGGAAGGGGCCCCGAGATGTCGGGGTGGGGGTGGGGTCGGCTCAGGGAGGGCTTTCCTCTCCGTCTCCCCGCTGCTGAAAGTGAGCCCTTGGGGTGGATCTCTCGTTGCCCCTCCCCAGCCCCCATCGCCCGGGACCTCGTGTTTACTTCTGACAACGACATTTCTGTAGCGCTTTAAAGCTTGCGAAGGCTCCACCCCTGCTGTCTGATTTAATGCTCCGCCAGCCCTGGGGAGGCCACCCTCATTTACAAATGATAGAGCCGACGCCGAGGGGACCGATCACCCAGCGTAGCCAGTTTCAGTCTGACGCAGCATTCGAACTCAGGTTTTCCTGATTCCAAATCTAGCGCTCTATCCACGAATTATGCCCCTCCCCCGTAGGACGTAAGCTACTCGAGGTCAAGCGACTGTGCTGGTTTGTTTTTTTTTAAATTTGTGTTCCCGGTGACCAGGTCGGTGCTTTGTACTTAATCTTCAATTCAGCAAGCACTTATTAAACACCTACTGTACACATGATGCTAAACGCTGCTGATGCCAAGCCCCAAACAACTAACATCCTTCTCCTTGGATTGAAGCGCTGGTTCTGGAATGCTCATTCTCTCTATTCTCCACCCCCAGGAAGGGTGGGTGGGGAAACCTGAGGTTAGGAGGAGAAAAATCCAGGGAATATTTTCTATTCAGAGAACTTCAGAAGCACAGAAATCAAACTGTGATTCTCCTGCTCTCACTGCAAAAGCTCTGATACTTCCTACTTGGGCCAGCCCCTTGTCTATAGTCTAGGTGGCCAGGCCAGTATTTCTTTTGTGTTTCTTTTGGAAATGTGTAATTCTAGATTGATGCCTTTCTCTTTCCAGTTGAAGGAAAAGCTGGCATTCTTAAAAAGAGAGTACAGCAAGACACTGGCTCGATTGAAGGTAGGACATTTTTTTCCTGGAAAAACAAATGCTGCCTTCACAGATGACAGTATTATTATCATGCTGCTTATTATCACTTTAGTGGAATAAGCTTTGAGGAAACTCAATTTTACTGAACTTGCTCCTGGGCCTGCTTTTGTTTTATCTAGCGTGCTCAAAGAGCTGAGAAGGCAAAAAATTCTTCGAAGACTGAACAGAATTGCATGCTTAAACAGGAAATGGCCATACAAACAAACTCAGGTACAAAGTAGCCAATTCATTTGTATCTGCCGAACTCATTTAAATTTTTTTGGATATTATCTTACAAACAAGACAGAATTTTTTATTTACTTTCTATGTTTAAACTTTATCTCTCAACTTTCAAGTATAAATTTTGGTTTAGATGGGATAAAGGAAAGAAAAGAATTTAGGAGAGAAAGGAAGAGAATTTGGAGAAGTAGGTAATTCTTGAAGTATGGGGGAAAAACTTTGTCAATGAAATTAATTCTCTATGTAAATTAGCTTTAGGATTACGGTAACTAGCAAGCTGTTCAAAGTTTGAATGTAGTACTGTATTGTAACCTCTTTGAAGGTTGGGGAACATTTATCTTTGTATCTTCCCACAACCTACCACAATGCTCTAAACATATTCAGAACTTAGTATTGGAAGAGTAACAACTTTTAATGAATGGTAACAATTTATATTCATATAGCGCTTTTGCATTCATATACACTATCTTTTTTTTGATCCCTACAGCATCTTTTTGAGGTGAATAGGGCAATTATTATTGTCCCCATTTGATCAATGAGAAAATTATACCTTCAAGAATTCCTATTTGTCCATGGTTACTCAGTTGGTTAGTAAAGGAGGCACGACTTAAATTCAGATCTCTTTTTTTTGGTCCACTAATTTTTTTCCACATTAGTGGAATATCTCTTTTATAAAGTTTGTTTCACTTTTTCTCTTGAATTGTAGTCTAATGCCTAACATGCTAGTCATAAACTATTTTTGTCTCCACAGAGCCAGAAGACAAAGTATCTCTTGGTGATAAATTAGAAACATGCACACTACAAATCAATGCCTGTCTTAATGCAGAAACCAAGGAGAAAACAGCTGTTGAACTGGACTTTGAGCCTGAGTTATCGAGCACTGGTGATGGCTTATCAGGAGTATGTTCTGAACGTGTAGGTGATAACTGCCAGGAGAATTTCCTTTATAGCATCACTGGACCAGATAATGAGAAAAAGCAAAATAAACAGCCATTGAATAGAATGAAGAACCAAAAAAATACACTAGTATCAAAAGGAAGTGAATCCTTCTTTGGTTCTGATTCACTTATAAATGCTGGACAAAGACAGCAAAGACAGGTGTTTTCTACAGAAAATTCTGAGTTACCAGTGTTTCAGATAAGAAATCAGTTTTCTTGTGGTGAGAGTGAGATCCAGAATTCTCCCACACCAATCACAGAAATCAGTGAATGTCCTGTTGCTACTGAACTTGAAAATGATGCCAGTGCAATTTTGAAAGAAAATAATCTCCCTAAGATGGCTGCACTTTCTTTACACAATCCTTTGAATGACAGTAATATTCAGCAACTTGAGTGTGTTCCTCTTGAAGAAATCTGTGATAGCTATAAACTGGCTGCCCAGTGTTCAATGAATCTTACTCATGTTTCACCTAAAAAATTAGAGGAAGGAGGGAAAGAATATGTTTTCTCTCCAGGTGACCGGATGGTAAATGTTGACATGAATGTGGATAAAAAGATGTCTAGCACTCTCACCTTGCCATCAGATGACAGAGCATTTTCTGCAAATGAGCTCAGTCATTCCTTAAGCAACACCACACATTCTGATGAACAGAATCATAGCTTGAAGCCTTTCAGATCTTCTGGTAACCTACTTGATAGTAGAGGTGAAAATATTCAAAAGAAAGAGGTTCTAAGTGAGACTGTGAGCCCTACCATAGAAATAATCTCTCCTGGTCCTACAGAAAATCCACTAAATTCTTGTACGGTGCTTGATGGTCTTCTGTTTCCTGTGGAATATTATGTTAGGACAACACGACAAATGTCAAACTGTCAGAGGACAGTAGACCTGGAAGCTGTAATTCAGAGCCAATTAGGTGTAAAAAGAAAGGGATTTAAGCATAAAAATAAACAGGTAACTAAAAATTTAGATCTGTCCTCACAAGAGCAAAGTGAACTTCCATTATCTGACCAAGGAAGTTCAAGTAGTCCTTTCCAAAACTCTTTCTCATCAACCACTGAAGGTAGCCTTGCTGCTTTGCCCACTGAAGACAACGATTTTGCTCTGAATGCTTGTAAAAGACGATCAAGTAGAAGATGCAGAGGGAAAAGATTCTTTTGCAAAAAAGGAATCGATGACCAGGACTCAGAGCTGCAAGTTCCTGACAAGCTGGATATTAAAAAACCCAAGGAAGATGCTGCCTTGTGCAAAAAAGCCCCAAGGAAAAAAGCACATGCTCGGGGTAAAAAACCAATCACAGACAAATCAAGGTGTATGCTTGCTAATGTTAACAAAAAAGCACCCACATCGATAACACAAGGTATTGCATGTTCATTTCTTTATGCCTATATTAGGCATGCGTTCCATTCCATAAAAATCAGCATGTTAAAAGTCCACCCAAACATCATCTTATTCACTGGGAGGAAGTTGTAACTAATGCTAGAGGTGATTTGTGGACCAAACCAATTGTCTGTCAGTTTGAGAACCAACTGACAGAATTTCATCTTTTCAGCCCAGGTTGGGTGTTCAGTGGCTTGGAGTCAGGAAGACCTGAATTCAGATCCTGCCTCAGATATATGCTAGTTATATCACACTGGGCCACTTAACCTTTCTCAGCCTGAGTTTCCTAATTTATAAAGTGGGGGTAATAATAGCACCCACTTCCCAGCATTGTGAGGGTCAATTGAGATAACACGTAGAGTTTTGCAAAACTTAAAACATTCATAAATGCTAGGTGGTGCAAGTATTCCAGTTTTATAGATGAGGAAACAGGCTCAGAGAGGCTGTGATTTGTCTGAGGTCACACAGTAATTGTCTGAACTAGGACATGAGTCTTCTGACTCCTACCTAATTTCTTCTACTACTCTTCCTGCCCTATCACGGATTAGTAAACTTTCATTTTGGTTAGTGTAGGAAATCAAATTTATTGGGACTAGTCAAAAAAAACCAAACAAACCCTGATTTGGGAAACTTACTGTATTCTCCCGGGAACCGAACACATGGGCAGAATAGTCCTCACATTTCTACTTACTCTTCCTCTCCTCCACGGTCCCCGTTAATATTTCCAGCAAAATCCTAAATCAAGAGATATCTGTGTCTCAACTACTCCCATAGTTAGGTTGAATTCCTCAGTGCAGTTTTAAGAGTAGTATAGTATATGTTAAAAGTAATATAGACTCAGGGTCTTAACAGGGAAGGTATCCTATTGAAGCTTAAGAGAAAGCTTTATTTAGCTCAATCTACTTTTTTGCAGATACAAGGTGTCCCGGCCTCTCATTAATGAAAAACAAAACAAAACAACACAGAAACCTTACTTTCAGTACTGTATAATACTGAAGTGTTATTAAAAATTATCTAGGGACTTGAATCCTACCCCAAGGTACTGGATAAATGACTATGAAAGCCAATCTAAAATGTTTTTCCTTTCAAGTTTTAATTTATTTTTTTCTTTTTTTTTTGTTAGGGAAACAAGATTGTATTCAAAAAAAGGACCTTCAATCTTCCATTGGTGATGACTCCTCGATTGTGGATAATACCAGTTTTGATCTTTCATTTCATCTTAAGAATGAGATACTCAGTTTTGAGAAGTCATCATCAAGCATCAACATCACTGACTTTGACTTGCCTGATGAGGACTTTGGTTTTCTTAAGCTTGAGAAATTAAAGTCTTACTCAGCACAACAAATTGAACCTTTTGATTCAGGAAATGGTGGAAAAAAGTGTAATGATGGAGACCGTCTTGTTTTGGAAGAACTGACGCCTAAAAAAATAGTTACGGAAAAGGAGAATTTAGCAGAGGATATTATTACTGTAACAAGAAACTCACAGCCAAAAAAACCAAAGCATGTTCCTCAAAATATGCTACTTTTCACGCCTTCTTGTACTAACCTACCTAACACAAATAACCAGCTTGAAGCAGATGTGTGTTCTCCTGTTTTCCCTCTCCTAGGTGCCACTCCAGTATTTGGCTCCCAAATTCACAGTGGAAATGTGGCTACAGAAATTACTGGACCTACTTTTTGTACACCTAGATGTACTTACTTGAAAAAACCAGACAATCTTAGTGGAGATAATCAGTGTATCAAATCACCCAGTGCATTGAAATTGGATACTAACATGCATTCATTAGGTAGGGAAGTCAAAAAGGAGCCTGACCAAATAGTACCTTCTTCTGAAAGGAAATTTGACAGTGACTGTGGTTCTCAAGAAACTCTTCCATTGGTTGACTCGATCACTTCCAAAGAAAGACCACTATTGGGAAGCACTTTCCAGGTATGATTTTTCACTTCTTAAATTTAAAAGAAAAAAGGATTGATGCCTTTCATTGTTATACTTATTTTTGAATATATGCTTCCCCTCACCTCAGGTAAGCCATACCTTGTAACTAACATTAAAAAAGAAAGGAAAAAAGTTGGTTTAACAAAACCAACCGGTGGCTCTATCTGCAGTATTCCACACTCAACTTCTACAATGAAGAGAGGGAAATACATTCTCTTAACTTTCTTCAGGGTTGACCTTGGTGGTATATACTAATTACAGGGTGCTCAGTTTTATTGTTCTTTACATTTCCGTTGCCATTCTATATGCTGTTTTCCTGCTTCTGTCTGCTTTACTCTGCATTGGTTCCTGTATGTCTTCTCATGCTTCTCAGGCACATAGTAGGTGCTTATTAATAAATGTTTATTGATGGATTGCTTTAATTCTCATTTGTCATTTTTATGGCTTGGTCATATTTTGCAGCATTCATGTAGCACCATTTATATAGCCATTTGCCAATTGATGAGCACTTTATTTCCAGATCTTTCTAAGAGAAAATTACTGCTATGACTATTTACTGTATATGAGACCTTTCTTTTGGACTTTCAGCTCTTTGGCATATATCCCTAGAAGTGGGATCTCTGGATCAAAGGGTATGGGCATTTTAGTCACTTTCTTAACATAATTGCCAATTACTTTTCAAAATGATTATACTGATTCACAGTTCTACCAACAACATATTAGCATGCCTGTCTTCAAGCAGCCCAGCATGGACTATTTCCGTCTTTTATCTGTCATGTTGCTGAGTGTGGGTTGAAACCTCAAGAATTGTTTTGATTAGAATTTTTCCTACTATCAGTTGTTAGCAGTTACCAGTTTGTCTTTTGAAAACTATTTGTTCACATCCTTTGACCACTTATTCATTAGATAATGGCTCTTAATACTTGTATATCTTGGATATCAGAGATAAGAGATGTTAACAGTCTTTCCTAATCAACTGTTTCCCTTATTCTAGTGCATTGTTTTTGTTTGAGGGAAAGATTTTCAATTTCATGTTAAGGAAGTTACCAGTTTTATCTTTTGTGATCTCTATGTCTCCTTTGGTTAGGAATTTTCTGCTGTAGTTGTGAAAAGTACCCGATTATTGAAATATACATACATATATATACATGGGTTCTTAATCTTTTTTCTGTCATGAACCTCACTCAGACTTGGGAAAGGGGTCCATGACATAACAGTGTGGTTAAAACTATGGAATTCCTTTCAGAATAGTATTTTTTAGCACATAAAGTAAAATATATAGGATTACAAAGGCAGCAATTATGTTAAAATAATTATCAGAATTCTAAAAAATTCGTGAACCCCTCCCAGGTATAAGATGTGGGTCTAAACCTAGCTCTTGTCAAAGTTTATGTTCCTGAATTATTGAGTTTGATTGTTTCTAATTCTGGCTTATCCTGTTCCACTGATCTACTTTTCTATTTTTTAACCAGTACCAAATGATGATTACTGCTTTATAATATAATCTCAGGTCTGTAAGTGGCTATTCCCTTCATTCCTACTTTCTTGCCCCATTATTTCCCTTGAGATTCTAAATCTTTTGTTTATAGCCAATGAATTTTATTTAGCTCAATAAATTGCCCACTTGTTAAACATGCTTTGAAGAAATCAAGCAAATGTCTATCAAGTAATAATTAATTAATGAGTTCTTGATGAATTGGCCCTGAAGCTAATTAGATTAAAACATTGGAAATGTCTAGTTAGAAAATGTTTCTAATGTGTTCTTTTGACATGACCAATATTAAACCTTAATTAAGGTGGTATGGTTAACCTAAAATTCATCCTTAAAAATTGAAAAATTGTTTTAAAAGAACTGCCTTTTTAATGAAGATATATCACTGAGGCTTACTGCTCATTTTAGAAAGAAAATAAAAACATACAACATTGAAATTTTAATTAATGTAGATATAATGCTCATAAATTTTAAGTTAATATGCCGACTTCTTTCTCCCCACAGACTAAAGTAGCAGAACATCCTGGTGAAATTTGGTGTGATAGTTTGAAACTGGGTAACCTACAGCTAGTTTCAAAGTTAAAGGTCAGAAGGCTATCTTCTTTACCTCATTGTGTCTTTAATTACTGACAAATCAGATAAGTTCTGAAAATAGGAAAATTTGATCATGCTACTGCCCTCTATTTAAGAAAATATAAGTACTCTTTATATTCTAGTGGGATATATAAGTATTCTTTCAAGTCAAGTATAATTAAAACTGAAATAAAATCAGTTCAATCCTTTCCCTCCCCTCTTTTTTGTGTTAAAAAGGTTTTCTTGTAAGGGATATGGATATTTTAAATGTTTTTAGGCAGATTGTAAAAGAGTAAATTATATGAAGCCATTTCTGAGGGTATTTAGCTTGTTGAAACATTTTAAATTGGACAAGTTTTGTGCCTGAGTGAAGGGAGATTATTCTATTCTTCCTACCTTTCTTATAAAGAGAAGAAACAATGAACAGCATCACATTACATTTTAAATAGTGTATTTTCCTTTTACATATTCTAGATTGTAATGCTTGTCCCTGTAATCTTTTTGCTACAATTTCATTTAGTAATACAACTAATGTTTAATTGGTCATTGGATTACAGGATCTAATTGAACAAGGTATAGGTATAACTTTTGATTCCTGAAAACTGAAATTAGAATTAACATGGTTGCTAATTCCTGGATTAGCCCTTTTTTCCTCCCCTAATCTCCATGCTACGTAGGTGGTATTTTTGGTGTGACCGTGCTCTCTGATTAATTATTATTTTAAAAGTCCACACCTATAAAGTAGGGAGTTTCATTCACATTACAAAAAGATCTTCATCTTGCAAAAGAATTTGCACTAACTTCCCTTTAAGAAGTTTTAGAAAGGATCCTAGACCTTCTGGATACCTAAGGATGAAAAAGCATTTACTAAGCACTTATTTTGCGGTGGGCTGTCTGCTAAGTGCTGCTAATACAAATGCAAAAGCAAAGATAGTTCTTGCCTTCCAGGAGCTCATGTTCCAATTGAGGAAGACTATAAGTGTAAGGAGTCTGGTGACCAGGAGGGGGCACTTTGGACTTGAAAATTACTGGAGTCGCTATTGAGGCCTTGTAGATTGATCTGTTTCTTTCAAGAATTAATGGCTAGTTAATTTTGATCTTGGCTGCAGAACTGAAGGAACAGCAAGGCTGCTGCTGAGTTTGTTGTATCCAGGGAATAGGAAGACTGAAGCGTGGCTGAGGTATCCCTGATATAGTGGGCCAGGCGAGGCAGTCACCAGTCTGGTGATCTTTTTGAAACTTATAATTTCACCTAATTTATAGGTATGGACTTTTAAAATAATAATTATCTTTATCAGAGTATGTCTACACCAAAAATGCCATCTGCCAAGAATGGTGATTGGAAGAAATGGGCGATCCAGGAATCTGCTCTTATATGTAAACTCTTAATTTCACTTTGCGGGACAGAAGTCAAGTCCAGCTGCTTCATCTTACAGCTGGACTGTAGCTAAGAACCACAGGGGTTAAGTGACTTGGCGTAGGTTACAGATATAGCAGTATGTGGAAGAGCTGGAGTTGCAGTTCAAGTCTTAAGACTCCAAATCCAAAGTGATTTACACTGCACACTATACCTTAGCTCCTCTACTGCCTTTAACATAAGATTTGATTTGTACTCTTGATTTGTACGCAAAGCAATGTGTTTTTACTTGCTAATACTTAGCCTCAAGTTTTATCATCCTTGTAGTCATGAAAATGAGGGAAAAACAACACAAAGCAGGTAAATCCTTGCAGATACAATGCAAACATCCTCTTATATTTCATATACTTCAAATCTCAAGTGACTGAAAACATTTTGGGGGTTTTTTTTAACATCTATTTGTAGTATAAAAATGGGTATTGGTCTTGTACTGGAAATTAGGACTTAAATGTTTGTGTTCAAGTCAGTGAGCCAGGAGCATCAAGCACTATTAGGTGCTTGCAAAATACAAAAATGATTAGAATAAAGTCTTATCCAAAGCTTAAGGCTCTCATGGTACAATTGGCAAGACCCGTGAATCTAATTTTCCTTCTGCCTGAATAGAACTTTAGTTTAATTTAACCCTCTATTTAGGATCCTATCAAATTATTACTTTTGAATGGCTTTTTTGGTAAAGTCTCATAGGTTACCTGTCTAGCCCTTCCCTGAAACGTGAGGCCCCCATTTGCACAGACATCCCAGACAGTTGGTTGTCAAGCCTCCACTTGGATGCATCTCATGATGAGGAATTAGGAAAATTTACATAAAACAAACAATATTATGGGTGGCAGCAGGAAGCTACTAGCTTTGGAGTCCAGAGACCTGGCTCTGAGTCATAACTCGGCTCCTTAACTTTGTGTGACCTTTTGAAGTCACTTCAGTTCATTTTTCTCACCTATAAAATGGAGACTATAATCCTTGTATTGCCTGCTCCAAACAAAGGGTTGCTATGAGGGAAACACCTCATAAACCTTAAAGAATGATTTAAGTATGTGCTCTTGTTTTATTACTTCACATTAACTGCTGTTCCTCCCTTGTGACAGAATCCTTCAGATTCCTGTTCTGTGGATGTGAGTACTGTGTGGTGGGAAGTAACCGGCTGTAAGGAGTCATGTATCATAACTGCCTGTGAATTTACAGTTTCTCTCTGGAAATCTCTGGATAACTGGCAATGGAGAAAAGTTTACACATGGCATTTCACAGAGGTAGGAATCAGAGATGTTTGTAGGTGGAATTGACCATAAAAAGAACTTGGTTTGCATAAGGATAAAGGGGTACAGCTTACCCACAAAGCAAAAATTGGTAAGCGAGAGTCTATTATTACAAGCCACATTTAAAGTATTTGAGATTTTGTCAGATTTCTAATTTGACTTCCTATGTTTGCTTTTACCTCTGCTTTCTAAAATATGATTCTCCATGTTATCATATTAGTTAATTTTTTTGTTGGATCAGAGGACTCTTTGCCCTTTACCAAGCCTTTCTTAATGCTGATTCCTTTCCCAGAGTTTTATTCGTAACCTCTGATAACACTAAGAAAAGAGATATTTGTAAAGGTGTAGTATTTGGCGAGTGGGGTGTATCACTTTATCACCCACCTCTTAAAGTTTGGGAGAATGCTCTGGCATTTCAAGATCAAACTAGAAAGTGATCATTAAGAACTTTGGAAATTTAATGAAATGAATGAAAAAATGAAATAAATAAAACAGTCAAGAAATGGTTCTTTTTCTTTATTGTTGTTTGATTTAGATTCCAGTACTACAAATCATTCCACTTTGGGATGCTTGTAATCTTGTGTGTGTTGCTTTGGGACATCTAGAAATTAGAGAAATCAGGTATGTAAATGTAAAGCTATGTTTTTTCTTTATTATTGAAACCAGCAAATTTTTATTGAGTACCTACTATTCTCTACTAAGCATTAAATACCTATTTATACTGTGAATTTTGAAAGGATTTTGAATTTTCATTAAAAGAGCAAGACCTGTAAACTCTTAGGCATTAAAATGGCATTTTTGAATTGTAACATGTTTTAGTGGAAAGAATGTATAGAGGCCCATATTCAAATTTTGTCTCCCATACTAGCTGTTTGACCCTGATCTTTCTGAGCCTTAGTTTGCTTGTTCAGAAAATGGGAGGATTAATAATACATGTGAGGGCAATGTTTTGTGACCCGTAAAATACCATATAAACCTGAATCAAAAATGGTTTCCTTTTAAAGTATGAAGTAGAAAAGATATGCCATTTCTGTACCTCCAAAAAATTCCTTTCCATATTTTAATCTATATATACAAAATACAAAATTTTCCTTATGTTTTTTTTTTCATTCTAATTTGGTTTAGATTATTGTTTTGTTCTGATGATGAATGCTTAAAGCAGTCACTTGTAAAATCTGGAAATATAAAAGCTGTGCTTGGACTTAGACACAAGAGGCTAGTGTGTAGCAATGGGACCCTTCATGATCACCAAGTAGACCTCATGACCTTTTCAGGATCTGGAAGGTAAAAGAAGCATTATATATCTTTTTCATTTTATAAGCTAAGGAGCTAGTTTGTTCACAGGGTTTAAAGTATAAATTGAATGACAAAAGGGTGGTTTCCCTATCTTGTGGTTGTACCTGGAAAGAGCAGAGGACAAGCTGAGCATTTATGGGGATTTTTCAGGAAACAATTCAAATGCATAGGTGGAGGGGCCATGATAGGCAAAAATAGTAGAATAGAAATGTTGAGAGATAACTGGGAGCTCTGGTACAAGGTAGGTGTGTTAGCAGAGCACAGGTTTTTCTGGTGGGGAGACAAAGGGAAAAAAATTGTTCAGGAATTAGAAATTATGTCTTTGTCCTATTTTATCTTGAATAGTATTGGAGAGTTACCTTTATTTGATTTTCTATTTTCTGTTTTATCTCTGATTTGGCTAAAAAGAAATAGGCAAGAAAAGAGAGAGAAATATTCTGTTTAGAAAAGAATGAAATTTCTGCTTTGTTATCAAATAATCTTTGAAATAATGAATGAATCCTAAGTGTCTGTGCCACTTTTGGTATGTAGAAAGATTAAGTTCTTTCCTTTTAAGTTGCTTATATCCTTAAAAAGGTGACATTAAGAACTTTTTAAAGTGTTTTCTGTTATTAAAATTTTGTGGTTTGACCTTTTTTTGGGTACTGGATTAGTTATTGGGAGAGGCCAGTAGAGAGACTTGCCTAGGAAAATCTTTGGTATGAGGTTCCAATTTTTAATAACTCTTTAAAATATAGAAGTAAAGAAAAACAGACCTTGATGTCTCCAGAAGAAACAATCTTGGCTTTTGCTGAGGTTCAAGGGATGCAAGATGCTTTGCTTGGCACAACTCTGATGAGCAATATTGTTATCTGGTAAGTTTTCCTTTTGTGGTGAATTTTGAAGTCAATATGCAATAAAATTTCATTAATTCATACCTAGTGTGGAAAAAGTCAATTTGAATTATAGAATACGTGTGTGTGTATAGATTGCTTTTTATTTCTAACAAGAAAAAAATCTGGCATCCACATTATTTTTTCCTTTGTTTTAATTCATGCTTTTTGTTTATGCTACATTATATTTATTTTTGAATACATCTCTCTAGCACACTGAGCCATCCCTTGCTATAAAGATTTAAAAAGGAAGAATGGAAAAAAAAGCAGTTCAGCAAACCCAACCAGCACATCAGCTATGCCTGATAGTGTATGCAATATTCCATACCCGTAGTCTCTTACTTTTGGAATGAAGGAAGGGAATTGATTTTTTAAAAAACCTTTTCTTTGGAGCCAAACTTGGTCATTATAATAAAATATTTTTGAAGAAATATAATTTTATTCTTTTTAAGTATGTATAGTAACCAGAATTAGTTTTTTAAAGTTCAAGATGAGATGAAGGGCTTTGATGGTGGGGTCTTCTGACTGGCCACAGAACCAGGGAAGTGCCTGGACTATTGTCTTACAAACTTTCTCTAAAATCTAGAAATAGATAATTTGGACTAACAATGTAAATTGTTCTGTAACAACAGGACAGTTCATGATTTAAAAATAATGTTTTTCAAAAGCCTGGTGAAAAGCATTGTTGAAATAAAGGAGTCTTTTGTTGTTGTTGTTGTTAGAAGACAGAGCTATTTTATGGTCAAAGAGTTTTGTTTTTGTTAAGGTAATAGGGTAACTTCTGCCCAGAAAATCTTTGTCCATTAATCAGCATATAATTTCTGTAGAATTGGAGTACATAATATGATCCCTTTGTAACTCTCAATGATTATGACCTTTCAACTTCCATCTTTAAACTTGGGGTAAACTTAAAATTTTGGGTGTTTCGAATGGAGGCCCTTTGCATTAATACACTAGGGGAGACAGTGTCAGTGAGATAGTATCCCTGACTTTATAGAGTTTAGGATTGAGGAGTAGAGAGAGGGATGTTCATGTGACCCAGGCCCAAATATTCAGTACAGTATAACATAGTGTACAGGAGAATTTAATTTAGAAATGAGAGCTATAAAATGCTATGTGAAGTCAGACGAAGCAAAACCATTTCCTGTTTGGGGAGGATCAGGGAAAGCGTGAAGGAGGAAGCCCACAGTGACCTTTATATCTACTTACATGACATCTTCTGATCTAGAACATGAGGGCAGGATGACAGATTTAATCTTCAGACAAAATGTTGTGCTTGCTTTTTCTTCTTCTCGACTTAGGCCCTTCCAGTTAGTTCATTTAGGTATTCTAGAATGAGCGAAGGACAAAGGTCTTCTTGCCTTTTGATAAGACCTTATAAATTATTACAGGTAGTTATGTGAATTACATTACCGTCTGCAGCTTGGCTTATTTTTTAACCACATTTGCCCAAAGCTTGTTCTGTTTTCACCTTTCCTTTTGATTTTTTATCCTTCTTATTGTACCCCTTTCCCATTTGGCTGTCTCCTAGTCACACAGCTCGGTCTTCTCTTTCAAATTCATCCTATATATTTTCAATGCCCTACATCACCCTTCTAGTCAATGATTCTGGTTTGCCAAGAAGATAAAATGGACGTCTCTCAAGTGGGTATTCATGGTCCACCTTAGTCTGGTCATGACTCGCATCTCTAATCTTATCACTGAATACTTTCCTCCATGAGTTTTTGCTTATTTGAACTCTCCTTCTTGATCCAGAATGTACCAAAAAAATTGCCATTTCCATGTCTGTTCTCATGTATCACGATATTACCCTTTCAACATCTAGTACCTATTGTTTTCTTACTTGTATGACACACACACACACGCTATCAGCACCTGTTATTCATACCAAGAATAAATATGTGTGCAAATATATGTGTGTACGTATATTAATATACATGTGTGTATATAACACTTGTGTGGATTGTATGTACAAATAAAAAGTGCTTTTGGTGCCCATCGCTGTTATGAGTAGTGATCTGGAAAGCCTTCACGGAAGACTTGAATTAGGCCTTAAGGTAATAATAGAATTTGCATAGGCGGAAGAGAGGGTGGGTGGGGAGGAACAAGTGGCATGCCGAGTTAGCAGAGTAGTGTGAGCAAAAGTAGAAGCAGAATGTAGTGAAAAGGGGGGCTTTTGGGGGGAGTAGAAGGATTACTAATTTAAGAATCTACACTAATCCAAAAAGCATTTATTAAGTTCCTCATATTTACAAGGTTCTGTGTTAGGCTCTGGGGCTATAGAGGAAGTTGAAATCATTAGTGTTAGACCTACATTATGGAGCACATTTAATGCCAGGCTAAAGAATTTAGACACTGTCTTTTAAGTAATGAGGAACCACTGAAGATAGGGAAATGACATAAGGAAAACATAACTTTTAGAAGACTAAATCTGGCAACAGTGTGTAGGATGTATTGGGTGGAGAGGAGACTGGCAGCAGCAAAAGCCGTTTTGTTAGCAACATTTAGGAAGCTAACGCAATAGCCTGAGAATACGGTGATAGATGATGGTTATAGTGCAAATGGGAAAGGAGACATGGATGAATATTAAGGAAGAATCTATGTGAGTTGTCCCACTGATTAGATATTAAGTGAGTATCAGAGATGACTGATTTAGGCCATGGATAACTGAGAGAATGAAAAAAAATAGGGAATTTAGTGAGAAAGAGCTAGTTTGGAGATGGGGAGGATAGAAAATTTCCCATGTTTAATTTCAGGTGAGGACAGATATCTAGTAGAAATACTTACTGTGCAGTTGGAGAAAAGCTATGGTTCAAGAGAGAGATGAGAGATGAAGATGGATTTGGGACTCCCTCGTACAGAGCTTGTGGTTGCAGCTGTGACAGCAGAAAATCACTGAGCTCGCATTTTAATTTGGATGATTATTAACTTTACCACAGTTAAGTAACATCCCTGCTTCTTTTCTTGCCAAAAGAGTCTAGGTTCCTAGGACAGACATGCACAACCTGCAGCTCACCAAAGGATTTCCTCTACATACGAAGGATGTTTTCCTCTACATTTTTCAAAGGCTGCCGAAATCCTTTGGCATGCTGTAAGTGTGAGCAGCCCACTGGCCCCAGGTTGTGCAGGCCTGTTCTAGGAAGTGGAGAGGAGAAAGTAGGGAAGGCAGTGTTGTGATTATTCATGCCCTAGTTCTAAAGTGAAGTCCCCCCTCCCTTCAATTTAACTCAATAAACATTTTGTTAAGCACCTAATACTACATGGTGTTGTACTAGGTGCTGTGCATATAAAAATAAAAGTAATCCCGGCAAGAAACTTACTTTTCTCTGTGAAGTTTAGGAGAGAACCCCAGTGGCACCATTCTGAAGAAGCATCTGTGTAGCCAGTCCCGTTCTTCCCCCAGGATTCCTAGGCAAGCCGGTTTCTGCTCTGAGTGATTGAATTCACCATTATTTTCATAACTCTAATTAAAGCTAAGTAGAGGTTCTGTTAACACTTTTGCTTTCTCTTTTTTCCTCTGCTTTCTCATTTCATATCTCTTCTTTTGCCTTCCTCTTTTCTTCCTTTATCTCCATGTCCTTCTTATTTTTCTGAAAGTTCTGTTATCAGCATTTAAAAGCACCTAGGTGGTATAGCTGAGTCAGGAAGACCTGAATTCAAATTCAGCTTCAGACACTTACCAACAGTATGGCACGGGGCAAGTCACTTAGCATGTCTGCTTCAGTTTCCCCAACTGTAAAATGGGGATAATAATAGCATCTATTTATGAGGGTTTTTATGAGCATCAAATAAGATTATATTGGTAAAGCTCTTGCAAACCTTAGAGGGCTCTTAAAATGCTAGTTCATTGTTGTTATTTTTATTCTAACATATACCTTTTGAAGGCCTGCCCAAGTCTCCCCCATCCCCACCAAATGAATCCTTTTGCTTCTTCCTCAATCAGATTTATTACTAAGGGAACTTCCCAGGCCATCGTATGTCTTAGAAAGTTTAGACATCACAGGATATGTTATACACTCAGAACAGTTGTGTGTTAGTCTCTTGAACCCAGTAGATTGAAACACTGAAAAATCTCTGTTAATGGGGTTTTTCTTTTCAATTCCTAATGACACAATAAATCTCTGTTCATTTTCAGTTGTGTCTGATTCTTCGTGACCCCATGGGGTTTTCTTGGCAAAGATACTGCCTTAGTTTGCCACTTCCTTTTCCACTTCATTTTACAGTTGAGAAGACTGAGGCAAATAGGGCTAAGTGACTTGCTCAGGGGTCTTACAGCTACTAAGTGTCTAAAGCCTGATTCGAACTCAGATCTTCCTGACTTGAGGCACAGCACTCTATCCACTGAGTTACATAGGTGTCCTAGGACATAGTAAAACCACCCCAGTTTAATGTGACAGTTTAGCTGAGTTAGAGAACTAGTGTGTAGACCTGTAATTGACTTACTCTGGCTATAAGCAAGACTAAGGTACTCTGTCCCTTAGTTTTTCAGTAATTTATTTCATGGGGATTTTGTGAGGGAATGCACAATGTGAAATTCATTCAGTTTCCTAGAATGAAAGTAATGGCATTCTTTCTTGAACACTAAGTTGCCTATTTAAAGGTTATAAAAATTCTTGTTTCATTGGTATTTAGGAATTTAAAAACTGGTCAACTTCTGAAAAAGATGCAAATTGGTAATTCCTACCAAGCTTCAATCTGTCACAAAGCCTATTCTGATATGGTATGTATCTTTGTTAAATTTTAGTGCCTTATTTGTAAAGGAGTAGGAACTTAAAAAATTCTTTCTCCCATTTCTTTATTTTCACAAAGGAGGGTAAGTAAACTTAATCTGGTATCATGAAGGTCATGGATGAAAAGACATTTTAGAGCAAAGTAATAGGTTTCTTTTTATAGCTATAAATTCAGTGACTATAAGTATTTAAGGGCTAATAGCCTTAGCGCAAGCCAGAAATAATGTTGAAAAGTATTCTCTGTAACATTATCACTGGCATCCTACCTGGCTACTTGATTTTAATAAGGCTGCCAATTATGCCAGATTGTGGTGAGTGTTTTTGTGATAGGAATTTTTTTTTAGAAGTGATGAATTAGTCTCAAATTCCTCCATATCTCCACTCTTTTTGTCCCCCCCCCCCCAAATTCTTTGTTTTTTTCCACATAGAAAAGTTCCAACATAGAAAGGAGAGAAGAATGTTTTATACGTGGTGTACTAGGTCATCCTTGATTTACAAGTGGCCCATCAACATGAAAAGCCCTTTAAAGCCACCATCATTAGTAGTGGCAGCCCTGGCAGGTTTAATAGCTGCAGGATGTCACCACTGCCAGGCCATAGGAAGATTTGTTCCTGACATCCAGAGTTGAAATATAAACACATAGCCTATAAAAAACACCCTTTGGAATTGTTAGGTTTTATAGTACCATTAGTTCCAGGTTATACTGGGTAAAATATGACTTTTTTTGGCTGATCTGGGAATCCAGTCACTATAAATACTGTTGTTTTTTATGAGAAAATGTATTCTAAGTTCCAAACAGCTTACCTAAAAATAAACTTTTGAAACAGTATGAGTTGGAGACTATGTGCATTGAATGAACAACTTCAGCATGTCTCAGTGTCCTGAATTTATTCACTCCCCTTTGCCAATTTTTAATGAAAAAAAAATGGAACGTGAAAATAGCAGTAAACATGTTAGACAAAGGGAAGGAAAAATGCTGGCTATGGTATAAAACTGGTGGTTGGTATGAGTAAATAAAATTGGCTGTTTCAATGGATAGCCAAGTGGGAGGGACAGTATCCTCCTCCCATATTGTGTCCTGGCAAGACAGCTGGTGTGTCCTTAACTGAAAAACGTCAGGAAAACCCTGAGCTCAAGTATCACCTAGTCCAGATTGACAGTGGATTTATTTATTCCTACTTGAAAAAAGCTAAATCAATGGTTAAATCTTAGATACTAGTATCTGTGTTCTCATCATTAACATTTTATGGAACAACTCAGCATCAATTTTATTTCATTGCCAACAAATTATTATTTAAAAAAAAATTCCTAATGGTTTCATTGACAATCTGTTTTTCCTTCCAAATTAGGGGCTCCTGTTTGTTGTTTTAAGTCATCCTCATGGTAAAGAAATTGAATCAATGGGAAGTCCTATATTTCAATTGATTGTAATCAATCCTAAGACAGCCCTTAGCGCGGATGTACGGCCCTACTCACTTCCCCAAGGCCATACTGGAAGGCAAGTGTACAAGGGGTACTATATAAAGTCTTATATTTCTTAGAAGTAATTCTGTCTCCAAAAGGTTTGGCAACAGAGGAACAGGTGAAATGCCGGTTCAATTCCCACACGTAAAGAGGCAATAGCAGAACATCAGCAGTAATCATATCTGACTTTATAGAGTGCCTTAAAGTTGTCAGAACACATTACAAATATTTCATTTGATCCACAAAACTAACCTAGGAAGGTTGGCGCTCTTATATCCCCATTTGACAGGTGAGGAGCTGCCAAAAAGCAAGCAGGTTTTTTTTTTTAAATCATTAGTCCGATATTTGTAATATCCATTAGATTTTTTTAACCACATAATTATTTATTAATTATTTGCCGTGTCACCTAGGGGCCAAAAGGCAAGTAGTTTTTTTTTCTTAATCAGTGGTCTAGCTGATATCTATATTATCCGTTAACTCCTCTTATGCCAAGTCCGCAATGAGAGTGTTATATAAAAAACAGGTAGAAATGTGGCAAGTATGTAAATTAAACTCTAAGATCCCTATGTTTTGATGCTATTCCTATGTGGTTTTATTGGATTTCAGAGCAGTGCAGTTTGCTTTGTGGGTATGAGCCAATTTCATCATTTGAGCTAATACCTATCTCTTCTACTCCCTACTCTGCATTATTTCCATCAAGAAAACTTAAAAAACACTACCATCACACTGCCTACTTGGAAGTTGCATATATTCCTCCTAAAAATTAGATATTGTATTTTATTTAGCAACAATGAAATTCTCCACTTAAAGAAGTTTTGAGAAAAGGTTCTTTAGTTTATTTTGTAATAGTTTATGTAGACATTTTTGCTTTGAAATCATTGACCTATTGTCACAGTCTCAGTTCATGGTCTCTTGATGTAGCCTGAATTGCTTCTCTGTCATTATTTTTGGAAATATTTAACTACTGGCTCCATACCATTAATAATGATATCTCACAGGATTTCCTGGGGTGGATAGTACTTATTTGTAATATATCACTTTTTGTTATTATGGTAATCAGTTCCTCTCTTAAGGCTGTTATTTTTAAAATGAAATTTCTCTGAAAATTTAGCAATGCATTGCAGTCATTTAGTTGAAATGGTAAATTTCTTTTTATAAAGCTCTATACATATATGTATGTTCTAGATTTCCTGCCCTATGCACTATTCTAAGCAGGAAATTGAAGAAACTGTAAGATCATAGATTTAGAGCTGAAATGGAGTTTCAAGAAAATCCAAGTCCAATCCCCTCATTTTACAGATATGGAGACTGGGGCCAGAAGAACCGAATTCAGTTAATCAATAAACATTTATGAAGTGCCTTTACTATGTACCAGGCACTATGCTAGGCACTAGAGATACAAAAAGTGGCAAAGACAGTTCGTGCCCTCAAGGAACTTGCAATCTAATGGAAGTGACTTATTTACATAAGTCTTGCAGATAGAAAAGAGCAGAGCTGAGATTATAACCAGATCCTCTGACTACATACTCAGCCTTTTTCTTACTTTGGCATGCTCCTTTACAGGTCATCTAGTCCAATTGTGGCAATTTTATAGGTGAAGAAACTAACGGCCAGTGAGGTGGTAATCCACTTTGCAAATTAGCAGAAGATAATTAATGCACTGTAACACAAATATGTGGATGTGTCCCAATATATGGGCTAATTGTTAAAACAAATACTTCTCTTCCATATTTTTTTCGAGGGGAGAAGGGAGGGCCATTGGGGTTAAGTGACTTGCCCAAGGTCACACAGCTAGTAACTGTGTCAGGCGTCTGAGGCTGGATTTGAACTCAGTTCCTCCTGACTCCAGGGCCTGTGCTGTACTCACTGCACCACCTAGCTGACACATGTACTAGCTGTGTGACCTTGGGCAAGTCACTTAACCCCAATTGCCCTGCCAAAAAGCAAAAAAAAAAACACCCACAAATCCTTCATCAGAGATTCATTTAGAGGTAAATATAATTGCTGTGGACACTAGATCAGCATCAAGTCATACTGTGTTTTTTCCAACTTGAAAGGGAAGTATTCTTTGAGTTGTGTTAATATAATTTAAATGCAGAAGTTATATTTTGTTTTCTGTGCTTGGTATCAGGTTTCTGGATGGCGAGGTGAAGGATACTTTAGCAGCAGCTGTACTAACTTCTGGAACAATAGCTGTTTGGGACTTGTTTCTAGGACACTGTACTGCTCTGCTTCTGCCCAATTCTGATGGAAATTGGTCTTTCGTTAAATGGTCAGGTACGGATTCTTGTCTACTAGCTGGACAGAAAAATGGAAATGTCTTTGTGTACAGTTACATATAAGGTTAGGCCAAGAGGAATGCAAATGGATCCATGGACATATGTGAATGCCTTCAATACCTCTGGGATTGTAACTCAAAAGGAAAGTGACTGTCATCATTTTGAAGCAAATCAAGTATTTTTCTGCTGATAAATTCTTCCCCTCAAAAAGCTGAGGTAGTTTCATTTTCATCTTGTTTATTTAGAAATTTATTTTTGGTTTTGAGGAATATGCTGACTTTGAATGTTTCATTAATACTGGGCTTATTTATTGTCTAATTTAGCTGATATTTTTTCTTGGTTCCACATTTGCACTGAAATGAACAATTTAGCTGATAACTTAAACTTGAATTACTAATAAATTTTAGTTTTGTAACATTCTGCTTGGAAAATAATTTTTTCCCCATTTACCTATTATAATAAAATTTAAGAATTCTAGGGAAAGGGAATTTTTATATAGTCTCTGGAATCAGTGACTCTTCAAATTTGATAGTAATTTTTGGTTAGCTTATTGTATTATGGTGATCTTTAAATACCTTTTATCTCCTCCTATTCCCTTCCCCCCCCCCAAAAAAAATTGAACAGTCCCAAAAGAAACCCAGATCTAGGAAAATAAAACTCTTACCATAAACATGCATAGTCCAGCAATACAAATGGCCACATTGGCCATGCCTCAAAATTATGTATCTTCATTTCAAGTTCATCACTTCTTTGGCAGGAGGTGAGTGGAATGTTTCATCTTCAGTCCTCTGGGGTCTTGGTTTATCATTGCATTAATAATCAGAGTTCTAAAGTCTTTCAAAATTTTTTTTCTGTAATGTTATCATATAAATTTTTCTCCCAGTTCTGTTCCCTTTAGTCTACATCAATTAATAGAAATGTTCCAATTTCCTCTAAAACTGTTTTGTTATTTCTTACAGCACAGCAATATTCCATTACTTTCATATACCATAATTTTGCTTAGCCATCCCTCAGTAGGATGGTTTCTTTGTTTCCAATTTTTGGCTAGTACAAAAAGAGCTGCTATAAATATTTTCACACATTAGGTCCTTTTCCTCTTTCTTTGATCTCTTTGAGGTAAGGGCCTAGTTGAGTCAAAGAACATGCAGTTTAATTAGGAGATGTATTTGTCATCTTCTTCTTTTGTCATCTTTGCTAGTCTGATTCATTTTCATTTCTCTAGCCGAGGGAGATGTACATGTGGAGAGATATACAAAAATAATATTCAAAGTAGATACAGCGTAGTTTTGGGGGAAGATAGTAGCCACTAGGGGGATCCTAAAAGGTATTTGTTGGGTTGAATCTTGAAGGAAACCAAGGATTAAAATTGAAGGATTCTAAGAGGCAGAGGTGAGGAAGGCATACATTTCAGTCCTGGGGTCTGCCAATGCAAAAGTCACAAAGGTAGGAGATAGAATTCATAGTGCAAGTGAAGAAGAGTAGAGTATCATAAGACTAGGCTGTGCCAGACGTAATAAAAATTGTAGTGGTAAATTTATAGTTTTTATGTTATATCAGTCAAACTATCAAAGTAATACTTTACAGAAATCAAATAATAACATTTCCTCTGGAGAAACAAAAGATCTAGGATACCAGCAGAAATAATGAAAAGGGACAATAATTCTAGACCTCAAACTAAGAGTCATCCAAGCCATTTAGTCCTGGGTAAAAAATAAAGAGGTACATCAGCAGAACACACTAGACAAGGGAGAATCCATCTATGATGGAACTCAATAATCCGGTATTCAGTAAACCTCAAAACAAGCTACTTAAGAAAGCTTCCTATTTGATTAATCTGCTGAGAAAACTATTAAGTCTAGGAGAAATTAGGCTTACACTTATACCTCATGCTGTATTCCACAATAAATTCAAAATGGATAAATGATTTTACTATTAAAGATAATACCATTAAAAAATTAAATACGAAGTAGATTTTATACTTTCCACAGCTATGGGTAGGAGAGGTATTCATTCTTAAATTTAAAAGGTTGGAGGCAGTTACAAAAGTTATAACTGAAAAGCTTTTGCACAAATTAGTTGCATCTAGTACAAAAAAAAGAAGTCATGGGGAAAAAAATCTTTGTATTAAATTTATTAAGTATTTAGCATCTAGCATCGATTACAACCAAAAGCCATTCCGCAATAGATAAGTAGTCAAAGTATACAAAGAGTTCTCAAAACAATTGCAAACTATTAACAACCATGTGGAAAAAAATGTTCCTAATTGCTAATAAGAGAAATTCACATCAGAACAATCTCTATATTTCACCTCATAGCCAGCAAATTTGTAAAGTTAACAAAAATGAGAACATTTAATGTTGGAGGGATTGTAGGAAGACTGGAACACTAGTACATTGTTGGTAGAGCTGTGAGCCAGCACAACCATTCCAGAAAGCACTTTGGAATTAAGCAGATAAAATAACTAAAATGTCCATACCCATTGACTCAGAGTTTCCATTACCAAGCTTATTCCCTAAGGAGGCCACTGATTACAAGAAAGTCTCCATATGTACCAAAATATTTATAGCAACCCATTTTGTGGTAGCCAAGAATTGGAAACAAAGAATTTCCATATACTGGGGAATGGCTAAATAAAATGTGGCCTATAAATATGATGGAATGTTACTGGGTTGTAAGAAATGATGAATACAATAAATACATAGAAGCGTGGGAAAGTTTACGTTATCTGATGTAGAGTGAAGTAAACAGCCAAAAAAATATGTACAGGACTATAACAGTGTAAATAGAATGAGAACCACAAAACAATAAAATTAAATGTTGCAGAATTTCAAAGAATGAGCATGGCTCCAAATAAGTGATATGAGAAGATACTCTGACCCCACTCATTGCAGAGAGTTCCGTGGGAATGGTATATTGTATACATTTTCAGCTTTTTTTGATGTACTGGTTAGTTTTGCTGGGGTTTTTTGTCTCTTCCTCCTTTTATTTTCTTTAAAAATTATTTTATGGGATGGCACTCAAGGAGGGGGGAAGGATATTGGGAGAAATTTTGGTGATAAAGATATCAATAAAAATTTATTTTAGAAAAAAGACTAAAAAGGTAGGTTGAGGCCATCTTGTAAAGGGTCTTAAATGCCAAACGGAAGAGTTCATATTTGATCATAAAGGCAATAGGGAATTACTAGAGTTTATTGAGTAGAGGAATAACATGGCCAAATCTATGCTCTAGAAAAATCATTTTGGCAATTGTGTGGAGGCCAGACTGAAGTGGAGAGAGATTAGAATGCAATTAATTCATGTGGGCTTATCTTAGACTTCATTTCTCCTTTAACTGTGTTTGCCTCACCTTTCCTAGTATGAGGTTCATTCTCTGTGATGGTTCTTTTATGCAGATAATTCACACTTATTCTGATCTTTTGGGGCCTTTTTTTTTTATATATACCATCACTGTGCAAGAGGCATCCAAACTGTGGGACTCATTAATGATGCTATTTACTAGTAGCTTTTTCAAATAGTTTCTTAGGTTCCTCATCTTGGAGAAGAATGATTTGCCGTAACCACTCAAAAAAGTGTGTAGAGTTACACATCCCACTGAAATTTTGAAAACAGTTTTACTTCCCTCACTGAGTTTCTTCCTCAGACACTAAGATTGTTTTTGAAGCTGAACCAGCTAGTTGGATGATTCAGTAGATAGTATTGGGCCCGGAATCAGCAAGAGTTCAAATTTGGCGTCAGACACTTAGTAACTGAGTGGCCCTGGGCAAATCCCTTCTGCCTGTCTCTGCTTCCTCAACTGTAAAAAGGGGGTAGCAGTAGCATTTGCCTCCCAGGATTTTTATGAGAATCAAATGAGTTAATGCTTGTAAAGTGTTTTAGAACACTGTCACCTTGTAGGTACTTATTAAACGCTTGTTTCCTTCCCGAGATCTTCGGTTTGAGTAAGCAACCTAGAGACTATATTGAATGTCTGTACTCCCTCTGTTGTCTCCTATCCATCTATAAATAATTAATCCTTTCTTTTGTAGATGTCCATCTGTGACATCTCCAGGAAATTTTTGGTGTACTATGATATGGCTAGTACTTTTTGCTAAGGCCACAGAAATCTCATTGTCTCAAAGGCTATAAAATGTATAAATCATTTTTTTCCCCCATAAAATGACCAGACTGTAATCATTAACTGTTTGCTTGCTAGTGCATCAGGATTGTTTTCAACATGAATATCAGAGTCCCTGAAACTGACGTCAAGGGATGGAGTGGGGAGAAAAGTTAAGCCTTGTTTTCAGAAAGTCATTGAGAAACGTGGGAGAGTGACTTGAAGGTCAGCAAAAGACAATGACAAAGATCAAGAGAGGGTTCTAAAAATGGATTCTTACCCTATTCTACCATTTAGCGCTGATAAAGGGGAAATATCGAGGTTTGTAAAGGAAACTCACATGACTATCTTCCCTCAAAAGTTTCTGCCTCTAGAACCAAGAGAAAACAGTAAGGTTTAGTGCAAATAGCACTTGGTCTGGAATTAAAAGGCCTGGGTCATAATTCTGATTCTTCTCCTTATTACCTGTGTTCCTTGGGCAAGTCTCAGCCTATTGGAGCCTCAGCTTCCTCATCTGTAACATGAGAATTTGACATGCATTTGAAATATTTTCATCATAGAGGATGCTCAGTTATTAGAAGGATTGTCAAGATGATGGTTTCCTCAATAGTCAGTGGTAATTGGGAAGAGGGGAGGATCTGGAGGGAAAGATAATGAGTTGTGTTTTAGACATGCTTGATTTGAGATGCCTATGGACATCCAGTTTGAGGTATCTAAAAGGTAATTGGAGATGCAGGATTGGATCTCAGGAAATAGAATATTTATCTATCTATCTATCTCAATATTGCATCTACATAGATAATAATTGAATCTATGTGATTTGATGAGATTACAAGCAAGAGAGTATAAAGAGAAAAAAGTAGAGGGCCCAGGACAGTGTTGGGAGAGACCGACACTTAGGGGGAGGGAGGGTGAGAATGAAGAGTTTTGGACATTCAGTTTGAGACGTCGACTATTCATATCCTAGACTGGAGGTCAGGGGAGACATTAGGGCTGTATAAATAGAGGAGAGAATCATTTGCATAGACATGTTAATTGAATTCCCGGTAGCTGATGAGATCTGCAGTCAAAATACTAAAGAAAGTGCCTTTCCCCCAAGATGGCGCCGAAGGCGAAGAAGGAAGCCGTTGTCCCCCCCAAGACAGAGGCCAAGTCCAAGGCCTTGAAGGCCAAGAAGGCAGTGTTGAAGGGTGTCCACAGCCACAAAAAGAAGAAGATCCGAACATCCCCCACCTTTTGGCGACCCAAGACACCAAGACTTCGAAGGCAGCCCAAATACCCTCGGAAAAGTGCCCCTTGGAGAAACAAGCTCGATCACTATGCCATCATTAAGTTCCCCTTGACCACTGAGGCTGCTATGAAGAAGACTGAGGACAACGACACCCTAGTCTTCATTGTGGACGTCAAAGCCAACAAGCATCAGATAAAGCAGGCAGTAAAGAAGCTGTATCACATCGATGTGCCCAAGGTCAACACACTGATCTGGCCTGATGGAGAGAAGAAGGCCTTGCTCCAGACTACGATGCTTTAGATGTTGCCAACAAAATTGGAATCATCTAAACTGTGTCCAGCTATCCCACTCCACCTACAATAAAAAGTTTCCTAGTATAAAAAAAAAAAAAACCAAAAAAAAATACTGAAGAAAGAAAAGAGGAGGAGGGCTTAGGAGAGAACCTTGGGTGTAACCCATCATTATTGGGCATGACCTGGATGGATGTGATAGGGAGAGAGTAGAGAAGATGTGTGGGTGATGTGAGACAAAGAGGGGATGAAGAGAAACTCACAGGGCATAGCCTCAATTTTGGGGGTAAAGTATGAGTTATATGATCTACAGCTTGGAAGGAAGCTTGTCATAGGAAGCTTGAAGGGAGCAAAGAAAATTTGCTACAGTTGTGGTGAGTGTGATAATGAATTATTTAGAGAAGAGTACAAAGATTATGTAGTGAGGGCCCAGTCGAGATTGGATAATATAAATTTATATTTATAAATAAATTTATAAAATACCCAGTCCATGATTTCATGATTTTCTTTAGTTCTGTTCAGTAACATAAGGATAGGGATGAAGGGAGTGAAGGAACAATGGTTAGAAGAATTCTTGTAGTTAACCTTGACTGACTCCCTTGTTTTTTAGATGAGGAAATGTAGGGAAGGTGAAGTAAGTTGCCCCAAATTACACAGCTCATGCATAAAATGAACTGACCTGAGGTTATTCTACTAAGTGGCAGAGCCAGGATTTGACGTGAGGTCGTCTGAGTCCAACTGTTGTGTTCTTTTTCTCAAGCTATCCTGATGAGGTTAAATTGATTAAATCTAATCTCGAGTCAGCCCTCTTGGTACCCCAGTACTTTCATCTCCTCCCCCTCCTCAGTCCCCAACTGTTCCCTACTCTTTTCAGGCATTGCTTGCTAACTAATAGCTAGATATTAATTGTTTAAAATAAAAGGTGGTGGTGTGGAGTGGGGAGAGTTTGCATTATAAAGAGGGAATCAGAACTCTGAAAAGTCTTTAGAGCTAAAGCAATGACTAATGGTGAAATTTCTGGCTGGAAGCAGGTTGATCAGAAAGTTTTAGTGCCAACATTTATCTGTTTGTGAAGTTTCTATTCTAATTTGTAGAGGGAAGTTGCGGGACAAGAATGTAACTTAGGGAGCAGTGGCCCCACATTCTCCCGGAAGTGCAGGGCTCAACCTATAGTACTAAAAGGGGCACTTGTTAAAGGCTTCCATGGTTATTAGGCTAAATTTTGTTGAAGTTTGATTACTTTTATTTAGACTGAGAGGTCCTAGGGGTGAGCGGTGGCTTTTTTTTTTCCTATTGGTTTGTTATGTTGGGCAAAGTTGGGTGAAGAGTGATTAAATAATTTAGCCACAGGCACATAAAACCAGTCAGGACTTGAACAACCAGGTCTTCCCTAACTGCAAGGTCAGGTCTCTATACGTTTTATCCCCGTCTAGCCTTCACAGGACTGTGAGAAGGTAAAATTCTCATGTATGTCAGACCACTTTGAAGAAATCGTTGAAAAATATTTCAGCACCTACTATGTGACTAGCCCTATGTTAGAAGCCATGGGAAATGCCAAGAAGTAGCAATCACTTCAAAATGCATTTATTGTGCATCCGTCGTGTGTGTTTTGGAGAGATAAGATACACACGCAAAGGTCATTAAGAGGATACTACATGTCTCTATATGACGTGCAAAAAGAATGATGCTGACACTAGTTGCTAAAAGATTTCAGGATCAGGAGAAATTTCTAGTTGGACCTCCTAGAAGCAGCATTAGTGCCACAGGTAGGCAGAGTCAAGTCATTAACGAGCACGAGTCCCTGGAGGAACAGACCCTGAAGGAAATCTGGTCGGGTCTCCTCTAAACAGGTGTGTCTGTTTCCAGTTTGTCTAACTAGGTTACCCGCCCTGCCCTTCTCGTGCTTCTGTGTGAAAGGATTTGAGGGGTCAGACGCTAAAACAGCTGGAAGGTAAAGTCCGGTCTCCTTTAGCCTGGCCCTTGTCCCACCTTGTCCTCCACTCACCGCCCAGATTTTAAGGATTGCGCAGAACAGCCAGCCCGCCCTGCGGCTCGCCTGGAGATGTCGGAAGCACCGCCCCTTCCATGAATAATTAAGCGAGGGGGCCCGGGAGCTCCGCCCCCATCCGTGTTGCGTGGCCACTTCCGGCAGCTTAGCGGCAGCTCAGTCAAGGCGGCGACGCCAGCGGACAGAGCGGAACGGTGAGCACCTGGCTCCTGCGCCGCCTCGTTTGGGAGCTTGGGTCGCATCTCGTCTTCCCTTCCAGCTCGCTCCCGGGAGCCGCGTCCCCGTCCTTGTCAGTGACTCGGACCCCTCGCCATGTGTCCCCCTGGGAGACTCCCCGCGGGCCGGAGCGAGCGGAGTGGGAGGGGGTGAAAGGGGACAGAAAAAGAAGGGAGGCAAGGAGGGAGCCGGGTCACGTCCCGCCCTGGTGGTTCGGCTGCGGGGCCTGGTGACGGGGGGGGGGGGGGGGGCCGGACAGTGTTTGGGGGGTGGGTGGGAATCACCCTTACAGAGATCAGGCCCTGCTGGGGGAGGGGGCAGCCACAGAGCCGCGGGGGCGGGATGCGGCAGGGACCAGGCCGGCCCCGGGGAGGGAGGAAACGCGGTCCCGAAGGTGCCCGACTCGGGGCCGGGCTGGCTGTGGGGGCGGGGCGGGGAAGGTGCGGAAACGAGCTCCCACCGGACGTGGGGCTGTATCTGGGCCGGGCCCGGCAAATGAGGGCCTCAGCCCAGGGAGCTCTGAATCCCGGGAGCGCGGCTTTGCCCTCAGCCGCAGGGAGTGAGGGGCTCGGCGTAGTAAGAAACAAAAGGACATTTAGCTTCCACGGGCGGGGGGGGAGTGGGGGGGTGGTAACCGCAGTTTAAGGGGAAAGTGAAGGTTTGGGGGTTTTGTTGCTGCTTTTGAAAGGCTCTCCTTGCTTGACGCCCCAAGTTGGCCGGGCTTGGAAGCCCGTGCAGGGGGTTTGGGATTTCCTGTATAATGAGGATTAAATGCACCGTTGGAACTTGGCATGTCTAGGACCAGGCTAGAAACATTGGGACCGGGAGAATCTGGCACTCGTGTCAGATATTGAGCTGGAAGGGGCCTCTGAGGTCATCCGTTCTACTCCCACCATTTAGAAATGAGGAAACTGAGGCAAAGGGAGGTGAAGCGATGTTGAGGGTCACTTAGGTAATGTCAGAGGCAGGATTTGAACCTAGTTCCTCTGACATCAGAGTCTGTGCTTTTTCCTACTGTATCATGTTGCTTCCTTTTATCATCAAACATTTGCCTCCTTGGCCATGATTGGGGCCCAGTGACCAACCTGGTCTGTCAGAGACCTGTTCTAGCAAAGGCAGGCTCCTTATAAGGTTGGGTACAAAGTGACAAAATTTTAGCCACAACTCTCAATAGACCCTTTTACTGAGTTATTTAGGGATCATTATCTGGATTGATGGACAAAAATCATATCCTTAAATTATGAAATGTGGTTTCGCTGTTACGCAGGGTGTTTATGTAGTAAATTCTGCAGACCTTGCTGCATCCCTAAGGCTTTTAGTGAACTGCTTACTTTTTCATCATCAGCATAAATTTTAGTTATTTGAATTGTTTTCCCACTACCTTTTGCACACCTTGAGGGTGTTAGATTATAAATATAAAGCTCAATCTTTAGTATGTGGTGTATGGGAGATAACTGGTCTGTTCAAGGAATATACTAGTGAGCTTGACCTCATCAGCATAGAGCTTTAACAAATTGCCCAATATAGGCTGTTAAAGAACAGTGCTCTTCACACCCTGCCAGTTTCTAAAATGCCATATAAATGGTTTCTGATGAATAATTCGTTTGTTTAACGACATATAGATGCTCAAGTGTGCTATATTAGTGTGGTGGTTATACAGATTTGTTGAGGATAGATAAGTGGAATTGTTAGTTTGATGATGTCACTTTAACCTTTCCTCCCTTTGAATCTTTGTGGAAGGAGAATGGCATTTCCATGTAGACTGTAATGTGAATCTAAACATGTTTTCTGATATGTTTTAATTGAATGAAAAAAATGTCTTTTTAGACAACTTGCGGAATCATTTTAAAGAGAAGTACAGTAAGTTATTAAGTGTATGATACAGAACTTGCTTGGGAAATGGATTTTTTAAAAAATCTCTCCATAGTAGTTCTTTATATAGTGAAAACATATTTTAGTGGTTATTCCCCACCTTGAATGTTCCGCTGTGGAATTTTGATACTCATTCCACAGTTGCCAAAGTGTATTTCTAAAACTTAGGACACTTTTCTTGCTCATAATGTCCTAATGGTACCTACAATTGCCTTTAGGATAAAATACAAACTTCTCTGTTTGGCAGTTGCAGCCCTTCACAGTCTGACTCCATTCCACCTTTCCAGGCCTATTACACTCCTCTTCAAGAACCATACTGCCTTACTTCTGTTCTTCGTATCTAACAGTACAACTGTACTATCTGCCTTTGTACCACCTATTCCCCACCCCCACACCTGGGATGTACTTATTCCTGAACATCTGCTTATTAGATCTCTAACTTCTTAGTTCAAGTGCTATCTCTCATTGAAAGTCTTATATAGATGCCCTCCCCTGGAAGGAGGACTCCTTGTCCCTTGACTGCTTATTTTGTATCTTCCTTGTACATATTTTGTTTTGACGTATATATACATGTTGTCTTCTCCATAAAGTGTATACTCTTTGGAAGGTAAGAGCTGTTTGGTTTTTGTCCCTAGCATGTAGCACAAAGTTGTTTGTCCTTTGTTTTCAAAGAGGACCAGTGACATCATGGGTGATGTATTGACTTGTGTATGAAATTAAATTTAAGTGAGGCAGAGTTGCATCAAGTCATCAGTCTCACTCTCTTTTCCTGAGTCATCTAAGCCCAGTGGCTGGACAGAAGTCAAGGTGAATGGCAGTGTCCCAGGATGCAGTGTATTACCTTGGCATCTTCTATGTCTGACCAAGCTCTAAGCACACCATATTGCCTGCTTCACCCTTCTTTATGGCCAAGGGAAAAAATTGTTCCCATCTGTTCTCATCTCATTCCACTGGGGAAAGTCTTAGCATGATCGGGGTAGACAGGCCCCAAACCTGTCAGTGAGTCGGGGCCTGTTGGTTTCCTTCAACCTAGTTTAGCCTGTCTGCTGAGACAGTTACCTGAGTATGGCTGCTGTACATGCTACAGCTTCTTGCAGCCACAGATGAGAATTGGGTGAATCAGGTGGAATCCAGAGGTGAATGAGCAGCCATATATTCAGAGAGGAAACTTATTTGATCCGCTAAATATCAGCTATGAGTTCCTTTTTTGTCCCTTTCAGAATGAGTTTGGACTCTTTGCAGAAGACTCGTGATTGTGAACTGCTGTAGGAGTACTTGCAGAAAAGAAACTGAATTTTAAAGGAAACTTTACCAATATAATAACAATAACATTTATAAAATAACATTTATATAGCCCTTTAAGGTTTAACAAGCTTTTTACTTATTTCATTTGATAAGCTAATTAGGAGCCCCTTGCTTTGTGTTTGTGAGATTTAATTAGCTTTAAGTGCCCTCAGTTTCTATTAAAATGAAGTTAATACTTTACTACACCTAACAATAATAATAATAATAATAATAATAATATGGTCCCTTTCTGTTGTTAAGTGCCAATGATAGACTTAAGGAATGGGTTTGACAGAAGTGGAAAAGGAAACTCTGTAAGGAGTGGTGAGAAAAAGAATTGAAAAGAGGAAAGGGAGGATTGGAAGAGAAAAGAGGGATATGTGACATCTGAGCCATGGCTTATATGTAGCATTTGACCAGCCTTTTTTGCAGAAATGTGCTCTTCACCTCTGGTTTATTTGGCATGTAGATACTTTTGTCTTCTATTTATATTTTAACAATACCTTAAAAGTGGTTTTTAAGAGTAAGAGCAGAGAAAAGTATGCATTCTCCCTATATGCCAACTTCTGAAGATTTTCTTTTGAATTTCTCAGCCTGGGAGACCTCGACAAAGCAGTTTCCTTTTATGCCTTCTTTATTTTTTTTCTTTAAGTTAATTTATTTAATTTTAGTTTTCAACATTCACTTCCATAAGCTTTTGAGTTTTAAATTTTCTTTCTCCCTCCCCTCTCCCCAAGACTGTGCAATCTGATAAAGGCTTTATGTATACATTCTTCTTAAACATATTTTCACATTAATTATGTTGTAAAGAATTAGAATGAATGGAAGAAACCATGAGAAAGAAAGAAAAAAGAGAGAGCAAATAGTCTGCTTCGATCTGCATTCAAATGCCATAGTTGTTCCTGTGGGTGTGGATGGCATTTTCCATCATGGGTCTTTTGGAGTTGTCTTAGATCCCAGCCAGGTTGAGAAGTATGCCTTCTTTATATGCTGAGCCGATGATCAAGTTAACTGTACCTTCTCCCTATAAATAGTACTTAGTGTTGGGGGGCGGCCCTTTTTGGCCATTGTTAGCTCTTACTTTCCAACTGCTATCTTGCACTGTTATTTTTCTTTTAATAGATATGTCCCTTGCTTCTTTCTCTGAGGTCAGGATTGGATTTTCCACCTTTCTAGTATATTTCCAGTGGCACAAAATAGACATTCAATAAATCTTTAATGTCATATGAAATATCACAAGCTTAAACCTAATAGTAGTATATTGTGCATACTTAAGCAGCAGCAGTACATCCAACTGCAGAGGGACTACCTTCAGTTAATTGTTACTGTGTTCCTTACAGAATATCTTCCATTTATTTGAGAAGGAGGGGGAAGGGAGCAATCCTCAGAGTCCTAACCTGGGATGGTGAGAGGCTGTCCTGTTAAGGTCACACGGGTTAGGTAGTCTGCAGAGCTGAGATTCAAGTCCAACTCCATAGCTTGTGTTCTTTCTCTGTGCTGTCTCTGGATTCATGCTCTTCAATGAAAGAGTGTGGATGTTGGGGAAGAGAAAGGAGAGAGGTGAAAACAATAGGATTGGTAAAGTGGATTTTAGGCAATTCATCCCTTGTTTGAGCTGGTTAAGTTTTAGCTTCACCCCCCTTTTTAACAGGAAACCAAGAGAATCTTCCTGAGAAGAAACATCCAATAACTTTAGTATCGGTACTCAGTTAATTTAAACAAATTGACATCTTTCGTCTATTCATTTGTTTTTAACCTGCATAAAATTTTCAGGCAATTGATGAGTGACCAGTAATTAACATGAATTACTACTAATGATATGTGCAATACAAATGCTACAGGTCATACTTTGTAGATTTTTGAAGAACTACAAGAAAATTGAGAGGATTTAATGAAATGGGCTGAGGTGAGGGGTAATTAGATATGATTAATGGAGTACCTTATTGCATAATTTCTGTTGTCCTTCATAGCATCACAAAGATGTGAGTGCTAAAAAGGACCTTTCACAAATTAGAATACTGAGGCCCAGTGAAGGAAAGTAACTTGCTCATGGCCACACAGCTAAATTAGAGTTGAGGACTGGGAATTGAATTTAGGGCTATCTATTTACTCTGTCCACAACTCCCCATTGCCTCTCAAGAAAAGATAGGAAGTGCTTGCTTTAGTATTCCTGTACTATATTCATTATTTGTTTATTGAGCCTTACAAGGTGTGTGGCAGTATGTTTGCCACTAATGAGATGTAAAAGAAATTAAACACAAGGTCCTGACCTGCAAGGAATTTATAGTTTTCCTGGAGAGACATGATGTGTACACATGAAATAGGTTGCCATGTAAGGTAGTAAGTACCAATCTAAGTGCTATAGACCAGTTTCCTAAACTAATTTGGCCATGGAAGTTTTGAACCCATAAATTCTAACTCTCTAGGTAGAAGGCAGAGGAAATATAACATTTATTTAGGCACCAAAGAATCAGATCTCAGAATCAGTAATTCCAATTTGGTATAGCAGTAATTGTATTCCAGAACCAGTAAGCCCACGGCAATGTAGCAACAAAGAGATTAAAACACAGTATTATAGCAAAGAGCCAAGTCATCCTGTAACCTTCCTTTCCCCCACCTCTCCCAGGGCCTTCCCGTAAACAATCACTCATGAATCCTAACTTGCCTGTGTCCTCTCCCCCATCAGTCTGCAGCTCTCTGGTCTCCACTCTCCCTTCAGCACTTACTCTTTTTCCTTGGGCTGAATTCTGAAGTCTGGCTTCTCTTCTGACTTCTGAATTCTCAATAGCTACCTTCTGGGTGTATATGTTTTTTTTAGGGCCCAGTAGGGGAAAGAGTATAGAAAAGTTCTTTAATCACTGATTGGCATCGCAAAGGTATGGGCTTAACTGGCCCCACCCGAGGCCTGTTGAATGAGTGGGAAAGAACTTCAGTCACTTTATCACCACAATATTACAAGTCTACAAGGCTTTTTAAGTGCTTATTTTGTGCCAGGTATTGTGCTAAGTAAGCACTAGGGATATAAGAAAAGGCAAAAATTAAGCATAGATATATACACATATGCACGCAATATTTTGACACAGATATTTTCATATATAATATTTTAGAAGAGAAACATTACTGGTATTGACATTTTCTGGCAACCTTGTTCATGTTTTGTGAAACACTACTTCCATGGAACATACTTTGGAAAATACTGCTATAAATAGTAAAGTGTTATTGGAGTTCACAGATGGGAAAGAGAACTATGAGTTAGAGCAGTTGAAGGAGGACTGATAAAGTAGAACTTTAGCTGGACCGTGAAAGATAAGCTAGAATTTAGAGGTAGGGAGAGGAGGAGAGGGAAGAAGGAAGAAAGCAAGAGTGAATTAAAAAACAGAGGAAGTGTGGGACAAGTCTTTCATAGGATCATGGAATTAGAACTAGTATAGTCAAAAGTCCTCATTTTACAAATGAGAGGAAACCGACACAGTGAATTATTGCTCAAAGTTAGATAGGTGATTCCAAACCCAGCATTTTATCCTCTGTGACATTGTGTTTCTCTAAGGTCGTATATGTAGTCAGACCCACTCATTTTTTAAGTGAACTGAGGCCAAAGAGACTTTCCCAAGGTCACACAGATAGTGGGAGGCAGAGCTGGTCCTTCAACAATATCCCCCAACCACCACTTAAGACCTCCCGTGAGGAGGTCTTACTTACTCCCTTCTGTAGGGAACCATTCCATTTTTAGATCACATGAAAAAGTTTTCCTTACTTTATGCTTAAGCAATTCCAACTTTTTTTTAAATTCAGTTTTCATCCCTTTTTCATTCCAGCCAGGTGGCATAGCACTGGGCCTGGAGTCAGTAAGACCCGAGTTCAGATGTGGTTTCGACTCTTACTAGGTATGTGACCCTGGGCAAGTTACTTAACTGCTTAACTTCTGTTTTCCCCTTTTCTCAGTTATAAAATGGGAAAAAGAACAAGACCTACGATCAAATGAGATGTATTTGTAAAGCACTTGGCATGTAGTTGGTCCTGTGTAAATGCTTGTTCCCTTTCCTTCCTTCCCCTCATGGATGGTCCTTCAAATATGTGAATCGGCATTTTCTCCCCCACCAAACTAAGTCTGCTCATTTCCAGGCTAAAGATCCTAAAGTTCCAATAGTCTCAGGTCCTTCCACTCTCTTGGCTGCCCTTCTAGATGTGATCTAGTTTGTCGGTGTCAATCCTGAAATTTATACGCTGGTATAAGCCTCAGTGGCATGGCACAAAATAACTCTCACTCTTTTTAAAAAAATCTTATTTTATTGATGTCCTTGGCTTTTACAAGGCAGCTCTATGACCTATAAAATAGAATGTTAGACTTGGAGTCATTTCTAGTTATTAAGTACTCTTATGAGTGTTTTGGTGAATATGGGACCTTGGGACATATGTGTAGCAGAGGATCTCTGGGTCAGAGGGTGTGAATATTTCAGTGCCTTTTTTTAAAGCATAATACCAAATTATTTTCTGAATGGTTATACTAAACCTCACCAGTAGTAGATTACCATGCCCAACTTGCCACAGCTTCTCTAACACTGATTGTTTTATCTTATGTTCTCTTTACAAGATGTGTGAGGTCAAAGTCAAGTCAAATGAGCTAGCATTTATTAAGTGCCTATCCTATCTTGGGATACCAGGAAAGACCAAAAAAAAATAGTCCCTTCCCCCAAAGAGCTCATAGTCTAATGGGAGAGATAGCATACAAACGATCATGTACAAGCAAGATACATACAGGATAAATTGGGGGAAGTCTCAATTAAGAAGAACTGGGAAAGGCTTTTTGCGGAAGGTGGGACTTTAACTGGAAGGAAGTTAGTAAATCGAGGAAGATTAGATGACAGAGTGTGTTCCCAGGTATAGGCAAGTGGAGATGATGGAGTACCTTGTTCAAGGAATAGCTTGGAGGCCAGTGTCACTGGATTGCGGAGTATGTGGAAGCAAATGATGTGTAAGAAGACTGAAAAGGTAGGAAGGGGCTAGGTTGTGAAAGACTTTAAAAACCAAACAGGATTTTATGAGATCCTGCAGGTGATAGGGAGCTACTGGAATGGACTAAATGGGGAGGGTGAAATGGTCAGACTTATGTTTTAGGAAGCTCTTGAAGCTTAGTAGAGGAAGAAGTGGAGCAGGGAGATTCCTGAGATCAGGAGGCCAGTTAGCAGGCATTGCAATAGTCCAGGCATGAGGTGATGAGGACCTGCACCAGATTGGTCCTAGTGTCAAAGGAGAAAAGAGGTTATATAAGAGGTGTTGCAAAGATAGAATAACAAGATAACAATAAGTTGTATGTAAAGAGTGAGAAAGTAGAAAATGGTACCCAAGGTTCTGAACCTGAGTGACGGGGGAGGATAGTGGTACCCTCAACAGTAAACAGAGAAGTTAAGAAAAAGAGAGGGTTAGGTAGGGAAAGAGAATGAGTTCAGTTTTGGATGACAGGAGACGTACAGGACATGGTTTTCAAGAGATCCTAAAAGGCAGGTGAAGATGTGAGACAGAAAGTCAATAGAGAAGTTAGAGTTGGACAAGTAGATCTGAGAATCATCTGCCTAGAGATGATAATTGAAACCATGGGAGCTGATGAGATCACGAAGAGAAATAGTATAGAAGAGAAAAGAAGAGGGGCTAGGATAGACCAACAACAACCAGCATACAAAATGCTGCACACCCAGGTCCTTTTGATCTGCTTTATTAAGGAAAGCAGCGTTAAGGGGTTAACAATCTTACTTTAATCCAGCATACAAATATCATTTACTTAGTTCAGGGGGAAAAAAACAGCATCCTGAATTACAGACCAAATACAATTTATAGTTATCAACATCTGAGTATTCAGCCAGGGAGCTCATTACAAGGGCTGGCCCAGAGTCACAAGCCACTCCTGCTGTGGCTCAGAGCTTCAAGAGAGAACGCTTAACCTCTTGTGCTTATATCCTGTTCAGGGCCCTTCCCAACCTCACCCAGCTGGGTATGGAAAAGTTCCCTGCCCCCAATATCACATCAGATACAAATCAGTGACACCCAATTGTCTCAGTGCTGAGAAATACGAAAACATCCCACTTTATCTGTCCCATTCAAACAAAGGCCAGAATCATTAAAGGTCTACAGCAAAAAGTCCCATCTTACTATTACAGGAACCTCAGCGGTTAGTGATATGATGTGGATAAAGATCCAGCAAAGGAGACAGAGAAAAGCAGTTAGACAGGTAGGTGGAGAACTAAGAAGAGTCTATAGAGAAGACTATTAAGGAAAAGAGGGAAGATTGACTGTCAAATGCTGCAAAGGAGTCAAGTAGTAGTAGAATTGGGAAAAGGCCCTTTAGTAATTTTGGAGAGAACAATTTCAGTTGAATAATGAAGTCAGAAGCAAGACTGTAGAGTTAAGAAGAGTGAAGAGAAAGGAAGTGGAGGCATCTGTTGTGGATGGCCTTCTCAGTGAGTTTAGTCCTGAAAGGGAGATGTGGTATCAAGGTATCAAGATGGGATGGACCAAGTAAGAATTTTTTGAGAATGGAGGAAGCAGTAGGAAAGGAGTCAATTGAAAATTAATAAGAGAGCAAGGATTATAAAAGGGGCCAATCTGCCAGAGAAGATGGAATAGAGTAGGATCACTTTACAGTTTTCTCAGCAGTTTTTTTTTAATCAAATAAGGAGTTTTTTCCTAGGTAATTTATATTTTCCACTTTTTCAAGCACTGGCTTATTGAGTTCTAATGTTTCTGATTCTCCCTTGTCTAGTCTGCTCTATATCTATTTTTTAACCAATACCAGATGGTATTTTTTTTAAATAACTATTGCTTTATAATATAGTTTGAGGTCTGGAAGTACTATTCCCTATTCTCCTACATCTTTTGATGAGTTTTCCCCTGTCCATTTTAATTCCTACATTTGACAGCAAATATCTCTTTAAATGAGTTATTAAGGTAAACATCCACACTACAGAAGGAAAAAGAGAAAAACCAATGCAAAGACTTATGTGTCCAAGTGGGATTTTTAAAAAGATATTGTGTGTACCTGACTGAGATCTAAGGAGGGATCACGAAGAGTTGGACACAGCTGGAAAATGACTGAACAAAAAATCAATAGGGTGATTCTCCATATTCGCAAGGCTCTGTCAGAGGTGTTACATGTGACAGTACTTCCCAAAGAAGGCTTCTTAGTTTTCCCCTTTTATATAGGAAAAATCCCATCTCTGATTAGGATACCCCTCTCACTTTGGGAGGACTGCAGGGAAGGTCAGGTGATTGGTGGATAAACAAAGTATTACAGTCGTTACTTCTACTTTCAGATCTAGCTTTAAGATTTTTTTTTTTTAGCATTGCAATTGATTGAGGGGACAAAGACAGGAGAAAGGAAAATGGAGAGAGAAACTGACTTTGGGGACTGTTTTCATGGACATAGGATCTTGGCCTTGGCTCAACTACTGAGAAACTGTCCCTTGCACAGATGGTCATGAGGTCATACAAAGAACAAAAGTGTGTTCATGGTCTGAATTTTTAATTTAACTCTCATGTGCCAGTCTCTAGATTCTGAAGTATGCTATAGATAACAGCAACCAGATTAACATGCTCAGGGCCTTTTGTTCGGTACATTGTGGTGCCTTGCATCCATGAGATGGATCAGAAGTCAGAATAAGCCCTAACACTCCTAAGCAGAATTGGGAGACATGCATATTGAGCACAGTATATCCTGTCAAATGGTGGTTTTTTTTTTTTTTTTTACTGAGCTTTTTTTCTTTCTTCATTACAAGGAAAGGCCTACTGAGTAGGGGAACAAGGAGTAAATGAATGTGATCCAAAACCAAAATGTTTCAGTAAAGATAGGATGAAAAAAAAAACCACTCTTAACTCCAGGATTAATCACATCCTCCCTTTGGTATTGTCTACTTGACCATTGCTCATTCCCTTTTGTCTGTCTTTCAGTCTTCCACTGTTTTGATTTTGTTTTTTTTAAAAGAGTTATGGCTAAGAAATAAAGTGCTTATTTAATGAGCTCTGAACTGGTCAGCCATTAGCAGGCTCTTATTTAATATTTCATTAACCATATTCTGTGCTCTTGGAAAGAGAATACACTTTTGTTAAAGTTATTGATTAAAGTTACCTACTGGTCAAAAATACAAGCTGTTCTGAACTGCGAAATAACTGAGTTATGGTGATAGTCACAGTGATTTCACCTTCTTCTTACTCTTCTGAATCCCCAAGGCTTTTTTTTGTATCTACATATCTTAGCTAATTTATGATTTTTGTTGTATTATCCATCTTCTCTATCAGAATATAAGGTCAAGGAATAACATCTAGTTTGCTCAGTACATGATTTATTATATGAATGGTAGTTTGGTGGAAAGAAGAGGAGGCTGGGAGCTCAGAAATTCAAGTTCTGAAAAGACAATGTCCATTTATGTGACACTTTAACACTTGCCATGTACTTTCCTCTTTTGAGAGGAGAGAGTTTTAGTCCTGACTCCACCACTAATTAGGTGTGTAACTTTGGTGAAGTTATTAAATCTCTCTGCACCTCAGTTTCTTCATTTGTAATCTGAAGTTGGTTGAATTAAGTGATCTCTGAGGGTTTCTCTACCCACTCAATTTTATATTAAATAGAATGAATGGAGAAAGTGTGGGTTTTATTTAGTGGTCAGTTTTCTTTCAAGAACTAGAACTAGCTGAATATATTCTCTTTATCTATGAATTAACATTTTTTTCATCCAGACACAGCAGAGAAGGGAGAATAAATAGCTCTGCAGTTTTATGTCTCTTTACTTTGTTCTCTCTGCTTTGTTTGTGCTTACTGTATTTCTTTGTAATACTAACAGCTTTGTTGCGTTGCACCTTTCTCTAAAATTAATGTGTATGAAATACAGGTTTCTTTTACTAAATTATGTTGCTGTAAACTTGTTATAGTTGACTCCTGTCTAAAGTAATCAACCCGAAAGGGAACTATGTTTTTGAGAAATTTTCTTACTTTGAGAAAAAAATCATTTTACAAAAAGCTATAGCTGCTGTTTCTGATTCCAGTGATCTTATTCAAGAGGCGGGGGATGCTGTTTACTTGGTTATAAAAAAAGCTTCCTATTGTTTCTCTAGCATACTGCAGAATAATAACATAGCAGTGTTCTGCCACTGGATTGTCCTTTTCAAAGCTTTAAAAAAAGTCCTGAGATGGAATATTTTTTTTTCTGCATCCGTTTCATGTAAGCATATCAGTTCTGTATGATAAAGAAATTTATATCACGTATGAAACAAATTCAGTTATTTAGAGAGTCAATTTTATGTACTTTTCCATTGACACAGTGGTAGTTTTAAGTCTGAGATGCATCCTGGCTGGCCTTGGGATCAGAAAGATCTGGGTTCAGATTCTAGCTGTGCCTTACTGTGTGACCATGGGAAGGTGATTTAAACTCTCAAAGTGTTGGACTCTGGGTATAGAAAGGCAAAAACCAAAATAGCCGACTAGTCAACAAGCATTTATTAAGCACTTACTATGTGCCAGGCATTGTGCTAGGTGCTGAGGATACCAAAACAGTCCCTTCCCTCAGAGAGTTCATGGTCTAATTCGGGGAGACGTCGTGCAAACAACTATGTGCAAACAGGATAAACTGGAGGTAGTCTTAGTTAAGGAAGACTGGGAAAGGTTTCTTGCAGAAGGTGGAACTTTAGCTGAAACTTGAAGGAAACCAGGAGGCAGAGATAAGAGAGATCATTCCAGGGATAGGGGACAGTCAGTGAAAAGTGATGTGGAATCTGGAGATAGAGTGTCTTGTTCAAGGAACAGCCTGGAGGCTGCGTCACTGGATTGCAGAGTATGTGGAGTTGAGTAAGGTATAAGAAGACGGGAAAGGTTGTGAAAAGCTTTAAAAACCAAACAGGATTTTATGTGATCTGCAGGTGATAGGGAGCTTCTGCAATGGATGGAATTGGGGGCGGGGGTGATATGATCAGACCTGTGTTTTAGGAAGCGCAGTTTGAATCAGAGTAGAGGATGAAGTGGAGCAGGAAGAGACTTGAGGACAGGAGTACCTGCCTTGAAGGAGCTTGCATTCTATTGGGGAAAGCAATCTGTACACAGATAGTAAATACAAAATATATACCAAGTAATTTGGGGGGGGGGCGGACCTTTAGGAGTGGTCTTGTATAGGAGGTGGTACTTTAGCTGATCCTTGCAGGAAAACTAGGGATTCCAAAACTGTAAATTTACAGAGTTGCCGATCTTCATAAGTAGAGGAAAATTCCGTCCACATGTGCCCTGTCATTGAAATTACTAGTCTAGGCTAAAATAAAGAAGACCCTAGTGCTCAGCTTATTCTTAATAAATGCTTATTAAATTGAAGTGCCTGCTGTGTATGAGGTACCAAGGGATACAAAGACAAAAACAATGTAGTTCTGTCCCTCAGGGATCTTAGATTGTAAAATAGAAGCATACGGCATGTACACAAGTAAATTCAAAGTAACACAAATTAAGAGGTAGCAATAGGTGCAGTGGATAGAAACCTGGACCTGGAGTCAAATTCAGCCTCAGATACTAGCTGTGCCATCCTGGGCCAATCACATAACCCCTGTCTGCCTCAGTTTCCACATCTGTAAAATGGGGATAATAATACCACCTTCCCAGGGTTGTTATGAGGATAAAATGAGATATTTATGAATTGCAAACCTTGAGGTTCTATAGGAATACTAGCTATTTGTTTCGAGACAAAATGAGTGCCCAAAACTGGGGGTGGGGAGGAAGGAGGAATCAGGAGAGGTCTCCTGTAGGAGATGCCTCCTGAGCAGTGCTTTGAAGGAAGTTAGGCATAGATGAGAGAGTGCATCCCAGACCGAGGGGACCACTTGAGCAAAGACTCAGGCCAGAGAAGGAATGCTGTGTAGGGGGAGCAGCTAGCAGGTTTTACAGGAACAGAAAGGTTTGTGTAGGAGTGAGTAGTATAAAATAACACACTGGAAAGTTGGGAGCCAGATGATGACTTGAAATCTAGAAGGGCAACTTATCCAAGTAGGAAGTAAAGAATGTAGACTCTGAGTGCAGAGAAGGTTATAAATGGAAGAATACTTTTTAGAGGCTATTGTATTCTGTTGGCATTTTAAAAGGTAGGGATTTCCCTGTAAATGCCTATTACCAAATTTCAGTTAGATGAATTAAAGCAGATTTCATGTTTTCATGTAGCTACTATGGTTTCAGGTGCTATGTTCAAAGGACTATTGTGACATAGCCTAACTCCTGAAGAGAAGTATTCTAGAATATCCTTTTGCATTGTCCATCAAGACCTGTTGAGTCTGAGAACTCTGCCCTCCTAGGCACTGAGTAGTGGTGTCCAGTCCCCCCAGCCCTTCAATACCATTTTAGCCAATAAAGTTGGGACTCACTGAAGGAATAGATCTTGTCTTTGTTTCTGAATAACTTTGGGAGTGAAGAAAGGTGAGTGTAAATATGGCATAGCAGCAGTTTCCTAATCAAATGGGAGCACCAACCATTTATCTCTGGGAGTCATATCAGTGATGAAGCTTATCATTTTCTTGCAGAGATGCTTCTTGTTCAGAATGCTTGGAAAATCCTTCAGCTGAATGCATGTATATCTTATGTATGTTTATGTTAAAAATCCCACATCTCCTCAATCTCAGTGATGTAAGTAGATTAAAAAAAATCAACCCATTTATTCCACCACCTGGAACTTGTTAGAGACTCAGATTAGAAAATCAAGTAGGAGGAAAATCGTACCTATGAGAAATCCTTCTCCATAGGAAGGATTAGCTTCTGCAGTTTCAGGCAGTACTTACATAGCAGGAAAAGCACAGATCAGTCATTAAGCATTTATTAAGCACTTACTGCATACCTCAGCTACTTCTCCTTTCCCCTTCAACCGAAAACACATAACATTATTTCTCAGAATGAGCCTCTGTGATCAGGAGTTGAAGGTACAGGTAAAAATTACCGTAGGAGTCCAAATGTAGGTGCAAAGACCAATCCTTAAGCATCAGCCCTTTCTTTAAGACTGTTCCAACAGCCAGTGTTTTGTGACTGCACCTACAATTTGCAATTTCTTTTGTCTTTTGGAGTTGGAGTGTTGTTCAAAAAGATCCAAGCTTCTTCTTGCTACCACCAAGGATCCTTGGACACAACTCTCATATGCTTGCCAAACCTTGCTTGTATTTGCTCCCTTTGCTCCTCTACTCCACAGAATTTCCTCATTTATTGCCTCTGTGATATTGCTTCTAGGGTGCTGCCTTCTTCACCATGCTCAGCACCTCCTTTTAGATTTGACCAAAAAGTCAGGAAGTAGTTTCCCTCTGTCAGGAATGCCTCTTCTCTTCTTTTGTTCTAAATCCTACAGCCTTCAAAACCCAGCTCAAAGCTGTTGACAAAGCCTTTCCTGACCATCTAATCTGAAAGTCATCTGTCCTTTCTACAGCACTAATTTGACAATCATGTACTGTTTCTTCTTAAAAAATGTATTAAAAGCTTATCATTGAGCATCCACGCAACCAGCTAATCTTTTAAAATAACTTTACAATTGCATTAATTGCAACATACAAAGTATCTTGATTTTTCAGATGTTCCCTATAAATCTTCATGATTCTTTTTCATTCTCATTCACTTTTTCTTTTGTCACAGTGTATATTCTTTCTTCCTTTTCTCTTGAACTATTAGCTAATTTTGTATTGCTTAACTTTTTCATACTGTTTTATCTCTTCAACTAAATTATAAACTTACTGAAAGCATGCATTGTGTTTCATTAGCCTGGCATATAATGCCTTAGGAGCCTTGTAAATATTTTTTGATTTGAATCCTTTTCCTAGTATTCTCATTCTATTATTGTGCTCTATGTCTCTTTAGCTCTTATATTTTACCTAGATTGTATTATGTCACTTTCTACCTGTTGGTAGACTGCTCTGAAAATGTTATCATGTAATTTTGCTTGTATTTTGTCTCTAGAGCAAGATAGACACACACATACACACGTGTGTGGAAGCATGTGTGTGTGTGTGTGTGTGTGTGAGATTTTAGATAGATTTTATTCTCTGTATTCCTTCTGGCAGCTAATAATCCTTCATTGCTGCATACTGGCTTGTTAAACCTACAGCTGAACTATGTTTTTTGAGTCTGGATTTCACCATAGCTAGAAAGTATCTGGTTTTGTTCCCCTTGCATACTATTGCTGCATTTCAATTCGGCATACAGAAATTGAGTATAATAATTGTCTTGCCCACCCCAGGTTTCATTGTGACCCCACACTATCCCACCTTCCTTGTCATCGTATCTATCGCTTTGGTTGTCACCTTATTCCCAGCCTTCCCCTTTCATACCAAATATCTGATTTCTGGAAAAAGTAAAACAGAAGAGATATCCATCTTCTAGGCATGAGGCTTTATGAGACTTTTCATTTTTGTGGCAGCAGATTTTGGCACATGAATTGTGTGGGTTGGTAGAATCACTTGCCTTTTAAAAATACATTTTGTCTCAGTGCATAAACTTCTATGAAGAAAAGGATTAGTTCATGTCTTACGTATCTTCCATGCAATATTGACATTTAATAAATGTTAAGAGTAGCAAGCAATAGTGGCAAAAGGAACAAAATGTACTGTGTACATCATTTCTTACTGAGAGACTGGCACCTGTTCGTAAGAAGTAGCTTTACGTACCTTATTAAGTAGAATCCTATAGAGAGCCTCTGAGGTTCCTTGCAATGCTTAGTTTGTTTTTTTTTTTTTAAATATTATGCCAGTTTATTTCTTAACAGTGATTTTCAAATAGTCTGTTGAATTTGTCTTTGCACTATTTGGGGGCTTTGAAAGGTAATCTAAAGAACCACTTCTCTTCAGTGGATTTGTATTTTCCTTGATGTGGGTGTTTCCCCCATTGGTGCAGATTACAGCCTATCTATGTTCCCTCATCCTATACAGCTTTCGTCCATGTCTTCCTGGGAATCCTCACAAGGGCTGCTGATGGCCTTCCTCTGGATCCCCTATTTTTGCACGACTAATTGAAGTTCAAAAGTTGTGTCTCAGTATGGGACTGTAACCACCTCTTTTTGTGTCACACATCTCTCATGGTATCCTTTCTATGGCATAAATATCCACAAGACGTTTAAATGACCATTGTTTTATGTAGTCTAGTTTAGCTGTCACCATTGACTAGCAATCAGATAGCCTATGGGCCAGTTATTACAAAGAGCCTTTGAGTCTATAAACAGCATTTCTTCTGTAGCCTGCATCAGTAATATATCTTGTAAATAAGTGTTATTTTCAAATGCACTTAGATGCCATTGTGATCAATAAAACACAGATTTATTTAAGAACTCAGTTCATAGTATCTTTTTGTCCTGTATTTTCTCAAAAAGCTATTATGTTGAAAGAAATTTGGAATTTTTTTTAGCCTTAAGGGCTAATTCAAATGGGAACCACGAAGTTAAAAAAAATCGGTTTCTCATAAAGCAGAAATTCGTATATTTGAGAGTCACACTCACATTTTTCTCAGAAGTATCGATCCTGATGACATGTATCTAGATGAATGCCCAAGAACCAGCCTGCATTTTCTTCTTCTTTCCTAAGAACCTATTGTATACCCTATAGTTTGGGCTGGAAAAGAGGGAAATAGATGATCATTAAAGTTCCTTCCAGCTCGTACTATTAGTTTTGTGCTTTGTGAGTGTAAGCCAGTTTGTGAATTTTTGCGGAAGAGACCAGTTTTTCTAGAGTGGCTCACTATTTGATCGTAGGTGCTTTCTGCTTTCATCTCATAGCCTGTGTATAGATTACGGCCTATTCAACTCTTGTTGCCGTATAAGAGAGGCGTGTGACACAGAAAGAGGTGATGCAGCCCTGTACTGAGAGACAACCTTTGAACTTCAATTAGTCATGCGATATCACAGGATCCAGAGGAAGGTCACCAGCAGCTGTGGTGAGGATTCATAGAAGGACATGGACAAAAGTTGCATAGGATGAGGGGACACAGGAACATAGGATTTATAAGTTTGCTATAGTTTATTTGTGCCAATTGGTGCCCCAGTTGTTTAACTGATCTTGTAGTGCCCCGTGATTCCTTTCCTTGAAAGTTATTTTCCATCATCTTTAACAAAAATCAGAAGCAAAGTTCATTAAATTTAAATGGGAACAAAAAATCTTCTGAATAAGATTGCTTTCTGTCCCAGTTACCAGAGAAGTTAATGATACTTGTGCTTTGAAACATTTAGGAGCTGAGTGAGCTAATACAGTAGAATAAGGGCTCTGTTAAAAGGTTAGATGGCCCAGATTCCAGTCCAGGTCCTGCTGCCACTGCCAGTGCTCACTCCCTGTGTGAGTCCTTAATGCAGTCGTGGCCTTCAGATCGTCAATTTAGAACTAGAAAGGACCTACCTTCCAAGTCATGTATTCCAACCTCTTCATTTTACACATGAGGAAGATGAGACTTGAAAAGAGCTTAAATAATTTGCTTCAAATCACACAGGCTTGGACCCAAGTGTTTGAACTCCACTGCTCCGTGCTGCCTCAGTGAGAAGTGCACTCACACTAATTAAGTCACAAACCTTTGGGAGAATTAATTCAAATGAAAGCTATACTTTTCCTTCCAACTAGGACTTAAATAAAACCTATAACTGGTGTTACTTTTCAGAGCATGCTTATACTTTTCCCCTTAAAAACAAGCTATCATTTTAAAAGTTACAGCCTATGTATGTAGGGACCACTTAGATTCAGACCAATATAGATAATATTTAAAATGAGTCACAGAATACAAGGATCATGTTGTTGGGATTATTTAAGTGTTTGGTACAGTAGTTTAAAGATCTAAAGAACCAAAATAAAATTCAACTCCCACCTTGGAGCAGTTGTAAATGAATGAAAACCATCTTTTAAGTGTTTGAAGCTTGAGAAGCCTTGTTTCATTTGCTGTATGACTAGTGCTCTCTGGACCTCAGTTTCCTTATTGTAAAATGGTGGTGGAAGGAGGGTACGATCTCTTCCAGCTCTGAAGTTCCATTATTAAGAAAACCCACATGTGATTCCCTAGTAGAGGTGTCCCCTCACAGGTCTGGTTCAACTCTGAAGGCAAGTCTTGATCTTAGGTCTTGTTCAATTATATTCTTTGTAGCTCGAGGTTTTTGCTCTGTACTCTGGTTGAGGAGGGCAGCCTAACTGGCAAGAGGGTCATAGGGATCATGTACAAAAGAATACCAGGTCAAGTAAAAAGCTTATTGATATACTCGGGGAATGGGATAATTTTCTGATGAGTTTTGGGAGTTGTCCTCGGATATTGGTGTTCTCCAACTTCTCTGCGTTGTCATTGGGTTTCAAGTTCCTTTCTCTTAAATTATTGACATTTCCTAGCCACTTTAAGGGATAGGAACCTGTTCCTGCAGTTTCATTCCTAAAGGGAACTCTCAAGTGAAGAAACTACTACTACTAATGCAAGGTCCCTACTTGGCAAATTTTAGCCTTAGAGATTTTCCAGAACAGTAAGAAAGAGGTTAATAAGTGACTTGTTTAAGGTTACATAGCCAGTATGTGTCAGGTGTAGAATTTGAACCAAGCCAAGGTTCAAAACTTCAAGGCCTGCTCTCAATCAGTTAGTAAACATTTATTGAATATCTACTCTGTGCCAGGCACTATGCTTAGTGCTGGGGAAACAAAAAGAGGTAAATGACAGTCCCCATCCATGAGGAGCTTATAATCTAATGGGAAAGACAACATGCAAATAAATATACAAAAAGCAAGCTATATACAGGATAAGTAGGAAATAATTAAAAGAGAGGAAAGCACACATAGTACCTCTGATGTTTCTCAGCCACTTAACATTTAGGAAGATAGTCATGTGGGATGTGCTGTGAGAAGGCAAGGAAAGGGCTAATAAGGGTGGCAAGAAAGACCATCATGGGCATCTATTTTATCCCACCTGAACTAAGATTTATGTCCTATGTTCCTCTATTAAACAACATATATTTCTTGGTGATTTGGAAATTGAGGAGTCAGCACTTGAACAAGGCAACAAAATACTTAATTATCTCTGCTAAGATCATTCCCAAATCTGTATATCCATCCTGCATTTCTTATTTTGTGTGTGTGTGTGTGTGTGTGTGTGTGTGTGTGTGTGTGTGTGTGTGTGTGAGATTGCCTTCATTTTCTTTTTTTTTTCCCCCACTGCCTCCTGGACATCTGTCTGGATGTTCTTCTCGAACATCAAATTCCACATGCTGCAAAACTCAACTCATAAGCTTACCTCCACAAATCTGTCCTTTCTCTCATATTCTCTCACTCAGGCTCTGTTTTGCCCCCAACAGTTGGTTGCCAAATCCTGATTTTGCTTCCATAATATCTCTTAAACCTTTTTACTCCTGTTGCCACCATCCAAAACCAGGCCCTCATCACCTCTTGCTGTACTAATTCAGACCATATCATCTGACACCTGATAGACTTCTGTATCAGTCAAATTGTTCATCTTGTCTCTCTTCCTTCTTCAAGCAGTTTTCCTTACCCAAGCACTCTTATAGATATACTATTCCAACCGTGCTAGTCCCCTGGTTTCTAAATGAAAGCTCCTTAGTCTGGTATTCAAGGTCTTTAGCAGTTTTTCTCTATGGCACCTTTCCAACTTTTTCACCTTATTCCCTATTACACACACATGCATTAGACTTCCTCCCCCTTTACATACTTAGACACTTTTATTTCTCAACTGTTGCTCATGTCCACCTCCTGTGTCCGGAATGGAATCTTTTCCCTCATCTTCCTTGTTGAAAATTCTTCCCTTCCTTCAAGGCCCATGAAACTTTCTCTGATCAAATAGGATCAGAGTCTAGAGCTGGAAGGCACCTCAGAAGTCTTCCCTTTACAGATGAAGAAATTCAAGCCTCAGTCAGGTTAAGAGACTAAGGCTTTCCATATTTCTTCCTGTTCATATATATCAGTTTTAATATTCAGTTATATTATTATACCATGATTCAGCCATTGGACATACAGGTTATTTCCAGTCTTTTGCTAATAAAGACGATGCTGTGAATATTTTTATACCTTTGTCCTTTTCATGATACCTTTAAGATAAAGTCTAAGCAATGAAATCTTTGGGTCAAAGGATGTAATTTTGTGAATCCATTGCTTTCCAAAATATTTACGCCAGGCTACTCATTTCCCTGAAGCCCCACCAACCTCACTAATCCCTGCCTTTTTTTCTTGCTATTTTTGCCAGTTTTCTTAGATATGTAAAATAGTTTCTTAACATTGTCTAGATTTTAATTTCTCTGATTAGGGAATTGGAGCATCTTTTCATATGACTATTGATATTTGCTCCAAAAAATTGTCTCCTCCTGCCCTTTGATTATTGTTGAGCATGTCTTTTGTCTTTTTTACCTTTTCATATTTTTACACATCCTTTCAGAGATATGTATCAGTTTCTTAAGAATTCTGGATCAATCATCAGGCATTTATTCAGTCCTTACTATGTACCACTGTGCTAACACCTGGGAAATAAATGTGAAAGTGAGACAGTCCCTGCCATAAAAAGAGTTTCTGTTTGACTGGGGATATGTAAAAATGCAGAACATACAGCCAAAATACCTACAAAGTGATTTCTACAGCAGTGGCCTTACGAACTAGGGAAAAGAGCAGATGCCTGTTCAAGAAGGTAGTGCTTAATACTGTAGTCTTGAAGGGAGCAAGAAGTTGTAAGAGCATGGAGCATTATAGGCATGAGAAACAGACTGTGTGGAAGGCACAGAGTTGGGAGGTTGCTAACCTGTGTTGTATTATTTTTATTTGGGACTGGACTAGTCATTTCATTGCTCTGGGGAACTCTGGTTGGCACTAGTTTTGCAGTTTAGAGTATCAGTGTTGCCTAGGTTACCAAAAGGGTCCCCAAGGTCACACAGTATGATAGATCAGAAGTGAACTCAGGCTTTCCTGACTGCCTAGTCACTCATAACTTGGTAGGATAACAGAAAGATTCATGGAGGAGGTAGTAAAGGAGGGAGGTCATAAAGGATTTCAGTAGGTGAAAATGTATGGTATGAGACTTGCTTTTTAAGCATAAGGAGATAGTAAAGTTAACAAGCAAGTGTTCATCAAATGCTTACTATGTGCCAGGCACTGCACGAAGGATACAAAATCTGCTACAAGGAACTTGTGGTCACTATGTACAAACAATAAATATCCAAGTTAAATTGGATAATCCCAGAGGGAAGGCACTAAGAACAAAGAAGACTGGGATAGGCTTCTTACAGGAGGTGAGACTTCAGATGAGATTTGAAGGAAGCCAGGGAATCTGGGAAGCAGAGATGAAAAGTGCACAAAGACCAGGAAATCGGAGAAACACAAGATGAAATCAAGGAATGAAAGGTGATCCATTGTGTCTGGAAGTGTAAAGTGCATAAAAGGAATAATATATTTTTAAAGTAGAGCTTTGAATTTCCAACAACAATTTGCATTTTATTTCCTAAACAATGGGTTGTTTCTCATGTATATGTCAAAATTATGAGATTGCTTGAAAAATATGAGAGCCTTTTCAAGTATTAGCAGTCAAATCAAAATGCAAATAACATTTATTCTCACCCTGGCAAGCTAACATCCAAATGCTAGTTCAGGACAATCCATTCTACAGAAAAGAGGTAACTTGGATCTTTGTTGTTTAAAACACAACCTGACACAACAAAAGATAGGGCATCTAACTGCAGTCGACTCTGATTCTAATTCAAGCTGCTCTGTATAGGTTTATTTAGGAAGCCAATCTTCCTCTGGCAGATATGTGGTTATTTCATAAGTAACTTGTGCTCTCTGCCGGCTCAGAGCTTGATTATGTTTAGGAAGAGGATGAAGTTAATCAGGTGTTTACCCTGAACTGCTGAAAGACTATCAGTGCAGGAAAAAAGGAAGAAAAATGAGGAAGTTTTTGTTAGGGCAGTGCCATAAGCTTCTCATCTAAGGAATGTGGGTGAGTGGAGTTGAGCTGATGATGAAAACAGGACCTGACAAAAAAAAAAAAAAACACTTTTCCAGATCTGAGTCATCACTGTTAGGGGGAGATTGAATTCATTTCAATTCAACAAGCATTTTTTAAGTACCTACTGGGTGTAAAGCTGCTGGGGATACAAAGACACTCCCCCCCACCCCTCCAAAAGAAACCATTCTTGCCTCACCAGGACAGATCTGGGATAGGTAAGTGTGTTTTGTTTAGCCCTTAACTATCCTCACTATTTGTAAGTTCCAAGGAAGTAAAGATTTTATATATATATTTGCTTTTTGGCAGGGCAATTGGGGTTAAGTGACTTGCCCAAGGTCACACAGCTAGTAAGTGTGTCAAGGATCTGAGGTCCCATTTGAACTTGGGTCCTCCTGACTCCAGGGCCGGTGTTCTGCTCACTGTGCCACCTAGCTGCCCCTATTTACTTTCTTATATCTCTGTAATCCCTCAGGACTTGGCACATTGACTAGTGCACAGGTGCTTTATGGATGTTTGCTGAGTTAAATTGAACCTCCCTGAAATCAACTGTCACATTTATGTATTTAGCACCTGTTATATGCTCAGCACTATACTAGGTGACACAGGACAGAGAAAAATAAAAGAGATCTTCCTTGCCTTCACTCAGGGGCTTATGATCCAATGGGCAAAATGAGGTAATACATAATTAAATGATGAGTTGAGTAGGGAGGGAGAAATCTTTGGGGCCTGCAGCAGTAAAGGAAGGCTTCATGGAAGACACGGGCTTCGAAGGATGGGGAAAATCTGAGTGGGTAGAAAGGATAAGAGAGATCACATGAGGTGAAGTGATGAGGAAGAATGAACAGATTAGTAAATAAGAGTTAATAGTACAGAAGTGGAGCCAAGATGGCAAAGTAGCAGAAAGCAGTGCAGCCAAGGCAGCCAAGCTCTTGGCCACAAAACTCCAAACAGAGCTAGAAGATGCACTAGATCAAATATTGATGAAGAAATTTCCCCCAAAATCACAGTGAATCCTTTGTGTAGCCCAGGATGGCATAGGAGACAGGTCTGTGAATACTGAGGATGATAGGTTGGGCCAAGAGTATGCTGTGCAGTGAGCACTCCAGTAGCCAGGGAGGGACTGTGAACCAGAACAAGAGGAGGTCACAGACCCATAACAGAACACTGCAGCAGGGACAGGTGCTAACTGACAGCTTGGTTACCCACTACCCACCTCAAGGTCATGATCTAGGGCAGACTGGAGGAGGTCCTGTGTTGGGGGAAATGTTCTCTGGTTGGGACACCCCAGGTGATGTACTAAGAAAAGAAGAAGTTCAGAAGCAAGCACCAGTGGTATGGCTCAGATACCGGGAGCACACTGGGGCCTCCGTTCGAGTGCCTAGACCAGATTTCAGAGGAGTAACCAGAGCAGAAATCCCAGAAGAAGGGGGAGCCTGAAGTTCTGTCACTGAACCACCAGAACTTCCTGACTGGCTGAAAGGGGCTGAGTTCAGCATAATTCTACTGTTACTCAGATTGAAACCCAGGTCAGGAACTTGCACAGGTCAGAAGAGGGGAAGAACAATCAGACTTCATCCTAGATCAAACTACTTTGGAAACAATGAAAACTTACAGGCATCTGGCCTGTTCCTGAGATCCAGGAAGAACGATATTCAGTACTCTCAAGAAGGCAGCAACAGGACCATTCAATACCTTCCCTTACTGTCCTTCCAGAAGTACAGCAGGGCCTAGCCCTAACATCAAGTCCAAAGTCAGGAAGTAGGATCGAAGAATGAACAAATGAAAAAAAAGAATCCCACCATAAGGAGCTATGATGGTGGCAAAGATACTCAGGATAACACAGAAGAAAAACATTCTAAAGCATCTAAAAGCCAATCCTGAAAGCAAATCACAGGTTGGGCACAAGCTCAACTAGAATCCTTGGAAGAGATGAAGCAAGAGTTACAAAACGATTTTTTAAATGTTTTTATAAATTAGAGTACTTGAAGAAAAAAATTGGAAATGAAATGAGAGCTTTGGAGGAATTGGAAGACAAATTAAGTGTGGCATGAAACCTGTATGATGATCAGCTGTGAATGATTTAGCTGCTCTGAGCAATACAATGATCCGAAAGAATTCCAAAGGACTTCTAATGAAAAATGCTTCCCACTTCCAGAGAAGGAATTGGAGTATCAATGCAGATTGAAGCATATTTTTTATACTTACTTTTTTTTTTGTCTATGTTTTCTTTTGCAACAAGGCTAATATGGAAGTGTTTTACATGTATAATCTATGTAAAATTGCTTGCCTTATCAAGGAAATGGAAGGAACCCAGAATTTTAAAAAAATTAATGTTAAATTTTTTATGTGTAATTGAGGGAAAATAAAGAGAAAAAAAATAACCAAAAAAATTTAAATTATCTAATGAAAAGCACTGTAACCAAATCCAGTCTAATTCCTACATTGCACTTCTTCTCTTGTAGAAATTATTAGCAATCTTAAGAAATTGTGAGTCCAAAAAACCAAGCTGAAATCTAATCTAAGCTAGTCAACAGAAACGGTTAGGCAGCTGGGGCCTTTTATACTTTCGTGAAGGTACACTACATATAATAATATAAATTCAAAGTCAACTTAACCTTTTTCTTATTCCCCAGCAATACTTCCCAAATACTCTACTACTCAGTTTACTTTCTGATAAAGAAGCTCTGGCACAGGGACCTAGTTTATAAACCCAAATTCTTAGCTATCTTGAGTCACCAGTTTCCCAGCACACAGAACCTAGCTGAAGCCCAAATGGCAAAATTAACAATTTCCATCAGATTCCTTCCAAGCAAATGAGATTTATTTTATAACTGCTTGTTGGGACCAGTAAAGTCAGTTCTAAGCCTTTTGTTTCTGGATAATCTCTGTCCAAACTCATAGTAGGATTTTTTTCAGCAATTTGAATGTACTTCTGTTTTCTAGGGAAGGCTTGAATCCAACTGAGTTTAAAAGAGTGTACATCCATGGGACTCTAGCTCAGGAAACACGGTTTTAAATTTTATTTTTTGTTTTGTTCTCATGCCTTTAGTAAACCTTGTGGTGACCGTGTATTGAATCATGGCATATGTTGGCATTCCTAAATAAAGCTATTCAGAGTAGCTTGACTTACAATTAAAGGTTATTGGATTTAGATGCTGTCTTTGCTATTTTGTTTTATACAAAGATCCAGGTCACCTCTTTTGGGGATTGGATTGTCTTAAAGTGAAATTAGGATATTAGCTTGCCAGGGTCAGAATTGGATCTCTCAGAAAATTGATTCTGAGGAATTTGGTCTATTTCTTCCCCTTAAGAGTCAAGGGTAATCCAGAAGAGAGTGTGATACTATGTGGACATTCAGAAAAACTTCACTAGCTTTCTCTGAATGTTTCCCTACAGGACCACAGGCGTAAAAGAAAGCTTGAAGAGCCTGCACTAAGCCAAAATGTCATCTGAATTGGAGACACCATCAGATGGAGTGGATGAATCTGAAAAAAAAAGCTATGGAGGACCTGAATGGGAAAACCACACAAAGTGAGTGATTTAAATACACCAAGACAGCTTTCTACTTTCCCTCAGCAGATTCCCTTTTTAGGGTTTTATTTTGATGTGGACAAACCTTGTGTTACGCTGTTATTTCCCTTTACAGTAACATAAGAATTGCAATGCAAATAAAACTGATGTTTATACAGAACTTTTCCATTTTCTAGAATGTTTTCACATTGCTTATTTGATTCTCCCCTTAGGACAAGGAGAAGTAGGTAACAGCAGTAGTTGTGAGACTTTTCATAGCAGTTTTCGTAACTTTATTTTTTCATTTTTTAATCCGGCAATTTTATATGAGAGTATATAGGAGAAAGTGCATCTAACTTTGTCCCCTCCTTGATGCTTCTATCCCACTTGGTATCTGTAGTCACAAGTCACAAGTCCTCTTGCCCTCCTCCAAGACTAGTAGGTAGTTTTTGTGCAGTGCCAAGCACTTTGTCTAAAGGACCTTAAGATTGAAGATGGTGCTGAGACCCTGAGAGAGGAGCCAAGGTAGTGCCCTGCCTATCTGCAAAGTTCTCATTTTATGGCTCCAAGTGATTCATGTTTAAAAACTAGCACTCACCATTTAGGCTAGTAAAGAGCTGTTCCTATGCACTAGCTAGGGGACAAGAATATGAGGTGGCCTAGGATGGATGACTCCTGGAGTTTTCTTGGGCTCCGTTTGCCTCTTTGTTCGCAGGTGCATACCTATTTTTAATCTCAGCCATATTTTTTTTCTCCCTTTTTAGCTTTTGTGTACTGACTGGATTGGTCAGGTGATTACCTAACCTTGTTATCTTTTGTAGGATTTTTTTTTAAGAGGCCTAATCCCAGGGATACTGTCACCAGCCGCCTCCTTTACATGTGTCTTTCTGAGGCTCTAGTAGGCACAGCTGGAGACTTGTCCTTTAGTCTGTTTGCATAAGAGGCAAGAAGCACTGGTGTTTTTGCCATGAGGCCTCCATCACTGAAGGTTGTCCCTGTGGCAGGATTCAGGGGAGACTCATTATCTAGGAGCTTTGTTCCCTTGAGGACATAGTGACTGTGAGGCAGATTTGTGCCAAAGAATACATTTCTTCTGGTGCTTGGGTAAATGTAGCAGCAGAATATCTTTCCCCTGTGTGGTTTACTCACTCGGGGGGTGGGGGGGGCACTTGTCATTACCTCTGTACCTCTGTGGCCAGATCTTTGTCTCTTCTGTTCTGTAGCATAGCCTGAAAATCCCTCTGTCTCGTAATAGGTCCTCCAGGGAACTGCATGTGTAGTCTAGGGATTTGCTGAGAGCTCTCATTTCCACTGAGCTGTCCTTAGCTTTTCACCAGACGTAGAAGGGCATGATTTTCATCCAGAAATATGAGCTTGGGCTTTGAAATGTGTAACTCTAATTTGGAGTCGCTTTATTTTTCCCCGGACTCAAGCTACTAATTCTTTTACCTGCTTTACCTTACTGGGCAGCTTGCCTGTGGTGAGAACTCCTAGCTTTTGTGTCCGGCCAGATGCTCAGCCTAGCTCTGGTGAGCCAGTGCCAGCTTTTCTTCTCTCAGTGAACTGACTTGCTGGGATTTGGACTCTTGTTATATATGTTAGGGTTGGGATATACCAGTCTTACCAGTATACACACAGTGCAGTCTTTACTGAATGGGTAAGTTTGGTAATAAGTCCCCTTAAAGCACCTTGCAGAAAGCTCTGAGCAGAAGACCTTGAGCTCTCAGATAAGGCTTGACTCCCAGCAGGTTCAACAGATTGTACTTCTGGCTCGCTCTCTCCACAGACAAATGGACCTTTCTGAGCTTCTAAAGGAAGGGACTAAGGAGTCTCATGACCGTGCAGAGAACACCCAGTTTGTCAAAGACTTCTTGAAAGGCCATATTAAGAAGGATCTCTTTAAGGTTTGTACCCTCCATGAAGCTATGGTGGTTCCTGATGAGCTAAGAGCTTTAAGAATATAGAGGATGGTTTCACTGGGCAGGCTGGTAGTGGCAAAGCTTTGTTGTACCTACCTATTACTGTATGCCTCCTACTAATACGGCGATGGAAGACTGAATCTTTACAGGAAGCTTCTCTAGAGGCTTCCAAACAATCAAAAAGTTAACAAAAGTTAAACTAGGCAGTTAATATTTGTGTGATAAGGAATTGACTATATAACACTTTTAAAAAATAAGCTTCCTAAGCATATTTCAAATGATTTCATTTATAAAAATTTGGTTTGCACAATGTGGTGGTCTGAGGACACTGTTATGTAAAGTGATTTACACACATGCTTGTTCAGTTTTTAAAACACAGTGGCCCATTGGAGACCATCTTGAATCTGTTAAAGGCATAGGGAGAGGGGACAGGGTCAATTTCAGGGTCCTCCAACTATGCCTTAGCTCTTAACTTCCTCAGAGGTTGGCATTGCCCTACTGGGCAGTCCTTTTGAAAGCCAAACATCCAACAAAGGTTCTGTAGAAACAGCCAACAAGAATTTTGTCAATTCCCCTGAGTGTCTCATCTAAACAAAAGATTTACTGAAATGGAGGTGGTCACAGCTCTAAGCCAGAGGGCCCAGATCTGACAGCTTGTTTTATGTATGAAAACCACTCTGGGGTTGTGCTTCTAAAGAGTCTTCCTTTTGATTTTAAATACCCATCAGCCACCATCCCTGATATAAATTGCTAGTGAGCTAATGATATCCCTGAGCTCCTGACTCTGCCTAGCTCCCATTCACCTCTTTCACTTCTCCCTTACCCCCTCCATGACAGCTAGCTACCACTGCACTTTATTTCACATACTCAGCCCTGGAAGAGGAGATGGACTGCAACAAGGACCAGCCAGCCTTTGCTCCCTTGTATTTCCCCACGGAGCTCCACCGCAAGGAGGCACTGACCAAGGACATGGAGTATTTCTTTGGCAAGGAGTGGAGGGAGAAAGTGAAGTGCTCAGAGGCCACCCAGTGCTATGTAGACCGGATCCATTACGTGGGGCAGCACGAGCCAGAGCTCCTTGTGGCCCATGCTTACACACGGTACATGGGGGACCTTTCTGGGGGCCAGGTACTGAAGAAGGTGGCCCAGCGGGTACTGAAGCTACCAAGCACAGGAGAAGGGACCCAGTTTTACACATTTGAGAATGTAGACAATCCCCAGCAGTTCAAGCAGTTTTATCGGGCCAGGATGAATGCCCTGGACCTGGATCTGAAGACCAAGGAGAAAATTGTGGAGGAGGCTAACAGGGCCTTCGAGTACAACATGCAGGTACCAGTGGAGGGATAATGGGCACAGGTGGGATTGACTATAGATTTCCAAGTAGGAAAGGGAACTGTTTGGCAAGAGAGGGGTTGAGCGTGTGGGTGGGTGGGTGGGTGGAGGAGGGGGGATAGAGGAGGTATGTTAGAATAGGGTGAATGTGGTATCAGTGGTCTGATCAAGGGAGACTAGTAGAACTGGCCACCACCTTTTAACTTGAGGACCTAAACTTGGCAGATATTTTACCAAAGACTTTGCTGGTCATAGCCTTTTGTTTGCAGTTTAAAAGTATTTCAGAAAAGGCTATGGTTTTCACTTATTTGGGGGCAGGATAAGAGGTTGCTTTGAAGGCTTCAGGTGTGAGAGACCAGTTTGAAGCAAACTGTGTCTTGTTGCCATTTTACCTTTCAGAGAAGGGGATTAGAAGCATCCTACTTAGCTTTAGAGAGAGAATGAGTGAGGAGGATAATGTTGCCCCCTAAAGCAGCCTCCAAAGTATCATAGGACCGGTGATACTAAGCTCTGGAATGATATGTTCCAAGTAGGAATAGAACAGCCCAGTAAAGGCCACTCAGGGTGGTTTGGGAAGGTCCACTTTAAACTCTTGAGATAAGGTTTCCCTGTCCTGGGGACTTTCATTCATTCACTCTTGGAATGGGCCTGAGGAAACAGATTCCATCTAGACATGGGGTCTTGAACATAGTAAATAGTAAGTCTTTTGGCTTATTCCAGGGGACCCTCAAATCCTCAGCATGGTCTCTGTGTAGAGTGCAGCTCACCTAGTACAGGCCTGTGGACAAGCTTCACCTCTCCATGGAAAAAGCAGCATGAGGGTGCTCAGGAAATGCCCAGTGTTGAATCCAAATGGATTTTTTTCTAGGCTAACTTTTTGTTTGGTCATAACCTGTGATTTTATTGGTATAGGGAACTCTCCTGGTGAGAAAATTCCTATCAATGCAGATCTGCAACTGTTCTGCAAGTTATGTTCTGAGAGAATTCCCTGAAGCACTGAGATGTTAAGTTAGTTAGTCCAGGGTCACACAGCCATTATGTGTCGGAGGTGGGACTTGAACCCAGGTCCCCTTGACTCCAAAACCAGCTCTCTAAACCCTATGCCATGCTTTTAAACTATTCACCACTTACTCTGTTGTTAAAAATACTGGGACTAGATTTCCCTGGGTTGGGTTGTAGAAGTGAATTAATCAAGCTATGTATGGTGGAACCCAGTGATTGGTTTCCCTGAAGTATTTCCATCAGTGAGAAGAAGCCACAGCACATCTAAGGTCAGTCTTCACCCCACAGGGAGGGCATTGAAGACTATAAACTGATCTAGCAGCAGCAGGTCATAGGGAGTTACCCTGAAACATCTAAAAAGAAGTTGCTTCTCCCTCCAAACCTTGATCCTAGTCATGGTACCTATCACCCCAGCCCCTCAATATAGACTAAGGGAAATCTGTCAGGTGAGGGCTCAGTTGGTACTCTGCTCCTCCAGATTTTCAATGAACTGGACAAGGCTGGCTCTTTGCTGGCCACAGAATCCCAGGATGGAGAGCTCCTAGTACATGATGGGAAAGGAGATGTGCGCAAGTGCCCCTACTATGCTGCTCAACAAGGTAAAGGTGGGTCTTACCCTTCTCCAACACCTCTAGATAGGTTTGGTCATCTTGGCTTTCTAACCTATGGTGTCTCCTGTTGGCATTGCCCCTGCAGGTGCCCATGAGGGTAGTGCTTGCCCCTTCAAAAATGTCACGACTGTATTGAGGCAGCCCAACCTTCAACTCGTCCTTGCTGCTGTTGTGGCCCTGGCTTCTGGACTGATGGCTTGGTACTTCATGTGAAGGAGGAGCCCGTGACCCTGGTACTCGCCAGGGATAAATAATCCCAGTCAACCCCCCCATCCCTACCCTAACCCCACTGACTAAAAACCATCACCTCAGGTGACCTTTTAAAAAAAAAACTGGGTTTGAGAAAACAAACAACCAATGAAACCAGACACTTAAAGTCAATGCCCAACAGACTGCTCTCTGCAATATGATTTTGTAACCCAGATACTAAGGGTAGACTCTCCCCAGCAATATAAGCCCAGAAGAGGACTCAAACCCAGAACTTAAAAGATATAGGAAGCACAGCTTAGATCCGAAAACCTCTATATAGTGGAGCAATTTCCCTCAGCCTTGTGGAGTCAACTCCTCCTCCCCTAAGGGCTCCACCATGTACTTAGGGCTCTCTTCTTCCTTCATCTGGTCTCTCATCACTCAGGTTTGTGTTGATCACTCAGTTGATGAGATGCTTCACTCAGAACAGTGTACACTTGTTGGGGTGGAAGGAGGGGAGAGAGAAAAAGAATAAAGCTGCTACGCTGTGTCCACCACACCAAAAGCAGGGGGACAAATAGCCCTGGGAGGAAAAGAGCCTGTGTTCTACCCTAGACTCTGAGGAAGAGTTTCATTTTGGCTACTTCTTTCAGCAGACCAACCCTTGCTGTCCCTCCTGGACAGAACAACAGGAGCAGAGTCTGGCTTCTCATGTAACCGGTGTAAATGCTAAAGCATCCAATAAAGTTTATACTTGAAACTTTCTGCCTTTTTTTTCATAATGTACAAAAACGCACCTTTAAATTCTGATGTGCTTGGGCAGGAGAATTCAGGGGTGAGGGGGCAAAGTAGTATCCAGCATCCAGCACTATCCCTCAGGATGTGTATCTCAGAGACTGAGGTCGTGTCTATTTCAAGACTCGAGTTTTCTCCATCACACACAGGCCACACTGCTAAGTGTGGCTGAACCAGATTAAAATGTAAATGGGAAATATTTAATAAAATACAGTAAAACAGGAGAGTTGTCTTGCGATCTTCTAAGTAAACGAGTGAGCAGCCTGCAGGGATCCTTGTGTACAGTTTAGTGGCCCCCATTTCTAACACCATTACATTACACCACACCAGCTTATGCCAACTGAAGTTGGCCCAAAAAGTACTGATTAACCCAGGACAAGGAGAAAAAATAGCTCACAGTGTAGACGTTGCCCTTCTGTTACCACCTCCCTCAGTTTCTTCATCCCCTGAGTAGATTGTAGTTGGAACACTTAATTCCCCTCGTTACCTGTCCCTCTTCCTAGCATGGGCATGTGAAATTGAGTTACCAGCCAGAATCAGACAGCTTTCAACTTGGGACAGGCTCAGCCTGTGATTTCATCAGGAGTTCCTCGTGCAGAACTTTCTATAACAACCCTATATAGCAGCCACCTTTTCTGCAGCTTCCTCTATGGACCAAAGATAGATCGACTATGCTAGCTTGTCAACTTTGGTGGTATTATCTTCAGCACCTCGGAGTGGTGAGGGTGGGGAATGCTCTATTAACATAAAGGTCTCACTCAAGTTCATACTTTTTCTACAGCTGCCACTAATATCCCTACTAATTTCTGAAGTTGCTCACTTATTAGAGGAGAGGAAAAGGGCTTTGTCAGAACTTTGTCTCTGGGCTAAAATGGTGAAGGTATGTATAGCATTGAGAAGTTAAAAGAATTTTGCCCGGTTACATAACCATTACTAGTCAAAGGTAGAAGCTGGAACTATCTATTTACTAGGGCTATTACCTATTACTTCTTAAGGCTGTTACCTAGAACTCCAGATCTCCTGCTGTAGCTGATGGTTGAAGACTTCAGTAAGAACAAACGTGTTTTGGATATTTCAGGTCCCAGTGTTCTTCCCATGCAAAATAAAAATACATAGGGCAAGGATGCCCAAGGGACAGGGAAAGGTGGGCAAATGGACCAATTTAATGTAAGTGATAAACTAAGACTTGAGAACAAACAGGTTCACATTAAATAGGCTGACATGCATTTGAATTGCAGAAACCAGCTAAAGGGTACAGTAGTAGCAGTAATGCTTATGACACAGGTCCCAAGTCTTACATTCAGTAACAGGGCTTAATAAGATGTCAGCTCAGCCTTATCACCCATCATCACCTCTCTTCATTCACCGACTAAACCAAATTAAACAACATGATTTCTCCAACGGAAGCTCTGAACACAATGGACATTAAAAGGTTTGGTGCAAAAATAGTGTTGCCCAACATGGCTCCAACATCGTTTAAAAGAAAATCTCTGCCAATAACACTTCACACGATGCCTGTTGTGCGTGTGCCATCTAGTGGCCAGTCAATAAACTTCCATGTCTGGGAAGTGAGGGTAGAGGACAGTTTATAACAGTCTCCTCTCTGGCCTCTTCCCAGTCCCCCTTCCACCGCCGGTGTGAACTGAGACAGAAAAAGGTTGAAATGCCAAATTTCAGGTACAATAAGGAAAACGTCCAAAAAGAACAAACTGAGTCCTCCACTGCCACTCCACCTACACCTTCCCAGAGATGGGGCTCAGCAGGGTTTGACAGGTACAACGTTGGACTTCTGGAAAGAGAGGTGAGGAGATGAACCAACGGCATCTGTTAGAAGACTGGAGATGCAATCAATTTTGCTTGTTACCTTTTCTAAATTGGCACCCAGCCTTGTTCCAAAATGGTGGGATACTTGAGCAGGGCTCTCTGAGGTCTGATCCTCATGGCTCACCAACTCTGTCCTAATCAGCACTTGGTCCTACAGAGCTTCTACGTGTCCTAAGTTGTGATACCTGAGTTTCTAGTGCCAGTGGTTCCAAAAGTTTTTCTATTAATTAGAAGTCCTGTCCTTCATGATGCATCTAGCTCCTACTAGAATTTGCATGATCCCAGCTACTTTAGTCCATCTTTTAGAAACTTAGAGCTCTCTCGGTATAATCAGAAACATGGGAAGATGGCCTTTTGAATCCACCTTTTCCTCAGTGGCTGTTAATGACCACTCGACCCCCTGGTTTCTCTACTCCTTAAGGAAGGGCACCCTCCCACCCCTCAACACCACCATGGTCAACATCCCATGTCCTGCTAGTTGTAGTCATGAACCCTACCTTGGGCTATTCTGTAGTATGGAAAGTATCAGAACAGACATGCAATAGTGTCAGGGCAAAGTGACTGGTAATAGAAGGTAACTGTCACTGTAGAAGGCATACGGATAGGGTAGTAGGAAGAGGAACTTCTATCCCAGAGGCCCCATGAAACAAACTACTGTTCCAGGATGCAGGTTTTCTCTGATTCCCAAGGAGGCAAATGTGAAAGAACCAATACCTAATATTATAATGGCAGGATCTGGAAACTTTCAATGGGGAGAGTACCTCTGCTAGTGGACAGTTAGTTCACTCATGAAATCCTGATTATATATACTAAGCAAAATATTAATATCCAAAATAACATGCTTGTCACTTCCCCCCCACCCCATTGACAATAAACTTCCAATCTGCCAAACCCTAAACCAGAAGAGATAAAAATATCCCTGGGATGGACAGACCAGAGAGGACAGGAGTTCCCTGCTTCCAACCTAAGGAGGAAAAAGGGAGAAGCTACTGCCAAGCAGGAAAACGAAGCACAGGGTATAGGATTGACAAGCAAAAAGGAGAGATGGTGATCCCGGGTCCCAGCTCCCGGGTGGTCTCCGTTAGCAGAGGCGCTTGTACGTGTAGATGTAGGCTTTGCAGTTAGGACAGCTGTGTGTCACATCTTTGAAGTCATCAATCAGGCATGGGATCAAGCAGCAGCCCAGGTCACACCTGAAGCAGAAAGGAAAAGTTAATCATGAGAGGAAAGAAGCTCTGACCAAGGAAAGGTGTTGAAAATGGAGATGAGGAGCAATAGCCTAAAGCCCTGTAAAACTGATCTCCAGTACAAACAGGATCAGAAGAGGTTATGGATAATCTGAAAAGGAGATAGTAAAGCAACTTTGCAAGTCAACCAGAATAAAAGATATGAGAAGTTAGAAGTGGGCAGAATTCTTGCCTCACCCAGGCCAGGCTTTCCACATACCCCATGAAGCAGCAGAAGAAGCCCAGTACAAAGTTCATCAGTCCAATCTCATAGGAGATCTTGGTGGTGATAGACTGCTGGCAGTGAGGACACACGGTCTGCACAGGTGCACCCTCGAAGATTTCTCCCTGCAGCACAGTCACTGTGGTCGCAGCCCCCGAGGGGACAAGGACAGTGGCTGTGTGGCCGCCAGGGCCTGGATAAGGACCTGTGGGGTAGTAGCCCATGGGAGGGTGGGGGCCAGGAGGTGGATAGAAGCCTGGGGAAAAGAGACAAAAGCAATTCAGAGGCTGCTAATTTTCCCCAAACATTAGGCCAGCAAAAAAAAAAAAAAAAGGCTAGCATTTCCAGTACCAAAGGGTAACAGGTTAATTCAGGAATTTTGCCCCCTCCTCTCTGTCCCTAATACAGATCATAAGTCTGTACAGGCACCTAGATGAACTCTTGGAGCAGGTAAACCCTGAAATGAGGTATTTGGTCACTTCTGTGACCCAGGCTGACTACTTGCATCCTTTAAAGTCCTTCACAAAATAGGATAAAAGCTCATTCCAGAGAATTATAGCTCCTCCTCCTCTTCGGGAAGATAGGACAATGAGGAAGGTCAGCTATCTCAGCTGAAGTCGGCAAAGCTGGGAACAGAACCCAGGTGTCTTGACTTCTAGTACTAGTCATGGCATTCAATCTCATTATTCTTTTTGGCCAGTACCTCATGTCTATGGCCTAGGGGGAGCAGGCTAGGTCAGCTCTGAGGCCTTTCACCTTTGTAGAAACTTAAAAGGTCTTCAACTTCAACCCAACTTAGATACACCTACAGGTAGAGACAAGGAGAGAGCTGTTGAGCAAGAACTGAAGCTATTTGTTCTGGGAGTTGAAACAGTTAAAAAAAAATGCACAGTAGGGGGTCTTCAGGATAACCTGCTATACTTTCCATGTGTTTCAACCAGAAATAACCACCTAATTTGGATGGTGTTATCTAAGTACTAGCTTTTGTCAGTGGGATAATACAAGGTGGAATTCTTAAGTGTGTCTGACTGCCTTGGTTTAAATGGTCAGATTGCTTGAATCTAAATAAAAAGTCTGATGGGCAATTTTCCTCATTGAGGATTTCAAAATGTTTCTTACTTCAAAACTGATGCCCAGGGCCCAGAAAAGAACAGTCCAGGAAGAAGCTGGCCTTCTACTGGGTGTTTCTACCTGAGTTTATAGCATCAAAAACTGCAAGAAGCATATTCTCCCTCTGAAGTGAAGTCGATCAGACATGCTCCCTGGCAGCCGTGGGAGAACCCACAGACCAGCCTTTAACTTTAACTAAAGGACTTTATGATCAGTGGTCAACTTAGGTTTTGTAGATTAAGAACTACTTAGTATGATATGGATGATAAATCAACAAAGGTTACTGAGTTGTGGTCAGACAAATAGAATTGTGAGAATACTGGTGGCCCCCACTTTCTCACTTCTCACTCTACAATATGGCTTCCAACCTCAGCACTGCACTGAAACTGCTCTTTTCAAAGTTACCAATAATCTATCTAATTGTCAAATCTGATGGTATTTTACCAATTCTCATCCTTCTTGGCCTCTATGCAGCATCTCCTCCTCCTTGGTACTTCCTTTTCGCTATGTTTTTATGACACTTACCTCAGTTTCCTTTACGTATGCATTATTCATAAGAAAGTTCCTAAATGTCACTCTTCATTTGATGACCTCATCATCTGCCACATGTTTATCATCATCTCTGTGCAGAGCTTTATAAACTAGACAGCCTAGTTTCTCCTCTGGCTGTGAAAAGCTTTTAATGCCAAAGTATTTGTTTGATCTTAGAGTCTGAGCAGGGGAGGGACACAGTCAAACTGGATATCTTTCAGGTAGCTCAAACTCATCAGGTCCAAAGCAGAATTCATTTTCCTCCAACCCTGCCAAACTCGTTCCTTTTGTGAACTTCACCATTTCTATCCAAGGCACCACCATCTTTCAAGTCATCCTATCCAGGTTCACACACGTTGAAATCAGCTCTGATTTCTTATTCTTGCTCAATTTACATATCTAATCATTTGCCAAATCGTTTTAAATATAATTCCAAAATTTCTCTTGGATCCATCCCTTTCTCTATTTACATGGCTGCCACCTCAGTTCAAGCCTTCATTCCTTCTTTCCTGAACTTATATTGCATTAACTGCCTAGTTGGTCTTTCTCCTCTCTCCAGTCCACCTTCCTTCCAGTCTGTTACCAAGTGATTCTACTAAAATGTGGGTCTGAAAATGCTATTCCCCCACTCAAACTCCTGTGGCTTCCTATTGCCTCTAGGATTAAATATAAACAATCCTGGCATTTAAAATCCTCCACAACTTGGACTCAACCTGTCTTTTCCGCATCATTATACAATTCCTCCTCCTCACTGTGCTCTATGGTCCAGCCAAACTGGTTAAACAGAGCAGCCTTCTTGCTGTTCCTCCCACACAACTCTCCATCTCCTATTTGGTGCTTCATCCTTGCTGTTTACCTCAGCTCTGGGATATACTTCCAGCTCCCCTCCACGGCAGAGAATCCCTCCCTTTAATCCAAAGCTAAAGGATGACCTTCCGCTCGCTGACCTTCCACATGCTGCTCTTCCCAACCTGGCTTACCTTTGTTTTGTATTTTTCTATATGTATGTCTCCCCAGAAGCGGTTTCATCTTTGTCTAGTATCCCCAGCAACTAGCACAACACTGAGCACACTGAAGGCAAGTGTCATTTCTGATCAGCTGCCAACAGGATAAGCTTGAAAGGTATGACTGAGGTAGAGACAGGTCATTGAGACTAGGAGTAGATTGTCTGAAGTCACCATCCAGCTCAGTCCTGTGATCACCTTCTTTAGCTCCTACTCTTTCTGGAACAGCACATCTATGGATGTCTCCACTCTTGTAAGGGAAAACCAGACTTTTCCATGGACTGACAGACATGCTTTTGGTTGAATAGAAATGATATAACGGAGACAATCCCATTAAACGGTTTCATGAGAAAGAGCCAAACTAGGGTGAAGTGAGACTAGATTGTGAAGTGGATGGAGTGTTGGGCCTGGAGTCAGGAAGACCTCAGTTTGACTCCTGCCTCAGATACTTCCTCAATGTGTGACCCTCAGAAAACTACCTAACTTCTGTAAAGTGGGGATAATGCAGCACCCACCTCTCAGGGTTGTAGTTACTATAATCTCCTTAAGGGGAAAGACTGTTTGTTGCCTCTTTATATATCCCCAGTGCACAGCACAATGTCTTGCACACAGTAGGTGCTTAATAAATGCTTGATTGATAAAATGAGAAAATACTTGTAATGGCTTGGCCAGGGTTTGTCGTGTTGCCTATTCTGAATTCTTTTGAGTGAAGCCCAGCCAGTCACTCATTCTTTCATCAGTTTATTTTTCTTTTTACCTAAAAACAAACCTTGTTCCACAAGAAGGGAAAAAGAGTCCCTAGTAAAACGAGCCAGTGTAGAGGAGATGGAGGTTTTTTAGTAAAGAAACTTCCCCCAAACATCTGATTGGAACTGGGGCCCAATTTTGTCAAGTTTTCCCCTGTCTTTACCTTGTCTAACCAGGAAGGGAAAAAAAAGAACCAAAAAGAGATAAAAAAATACAAAGAAGAAGAGACTGTCTTTAAGCTTCTGATTTAAGCTTCTGCATTAATAAGACTAATTCATGACCCCATAAAAATGTCAAGCATCACTCTCTGACTGTGAATTTTCAAATTACGAGGGGAACTAAATTAAACTTTGCTATTGAAGTCATATATACTAAATTCCATAGTATCATTTCTCTGCGTGCACATCAGAGATTGTTAAAAATGGGGAATTAGTGAAGTTAAACATTTAAATCAGTCTTTTTCTTAAAAGCGATCTTTTCTCTCTCATTTTCTCCCTCCCTTCCTCTCCCTCCCATCTCCCTCACCACTCACACTCTATGAATGCCCACTATCAAAAGGATGGAGGACTGTGCAAGTTCCCTTTGTACTGACTTTACTTAGCTCCAAAGTGACAGAAATCATTCCTTTCCTGAGTGTGTCCCTCTTCTCTGTGGAAAAACTTTATTGCTTTGTCTTATCTCAAAGCAAAACTGTAGCAGGGTAAGCTGTATTTATGCTAAGCTGTTTAAGTTAAGCCCTTCACTTTATTTTACTAACAATTACACCATAAACTGCCTAGCTTATCACATCCCTTGGCTCTCGGTTCTTACAAGCTTATTTTGTGCAATATTATATGTGTTTAAGCCTGAATTAGCCTCCTGGACACAACTACCTCACAGTTGGGAAGACTTTGAATTGTTTTATGCTTAATCTCACAAATGCTTAAATCTTCCTATTAGAGCAGATGTTCTTAATCTGTGATCCACAGTACACGATCCCCACTTCCCACCCCCCAGATATTCAGGGATAGAATTATGAAGATCCAAGAATTTGATTTTTATTATTTTAATAACTATATTTCAATATAGGTTTCCTTTGTGATCCCATGTATTTTATGTTTTATAATTTAAAAATACTATTCTTAGAAGGGGTACACAGTCTTCATCAGACACAAAAAATGTTAATCAAATAGCAGAAGCATTTCAGGGGGGAGGGGGCAGGGGCATGACATTCCCTCCTTCTGGAAAACAATGATCTAAACTTTTACAGGTATATACCTGATATGTGAAGAATTGGTTTGTTTTGGGTAAACAGTAGAAAAGACACTTTGTGAAGCTGGAAATCCTGTTAACATGCTTAATCCATAGGTCCCGTGATAGCAGAGATGCCTTTATGAGTTTTCAAGCCTATAACTATAAATTGAAATGAGAAATTCTCCTGTGTCTAAATGGAAAGTCAATGGTCCTCTAAACATGATAATTACAAAACATGAAATTACAAAAATTACAAAATTACAAAAATTGAAGTTTTAGGTTGTTACTAAAGGGCAACATGGATTTTGTAAAATTTACAACTGAATAGAGCTTACCTATTTGAACAGTTTACCTTTATATGGAGGAATTAAAGATACTCTCCACAAGATGGGATGATTCCATAGCAGTTTATTAAAAGCTGCCTTTGGTCATCCTACTCTTCTAATAGTTTTTTCTTTTGCAGTAAAAAAGTAAGCACCACCACACCTTTATGAACATCTAAACAAGAGCATGAGGTTCCATTTACAAGAAATAGGGAAAGATTTGTAATGTAATCAAAATGTGAAAGAGGTTATTTATGCAATATTTAAATGATTAATTTGGTGACATTACCTAGAAATCGGAATCCTGCTGCCATACCCTATTCAAATGACTTCCAATCCCCATTATTCTTCTGTGTAAAATCTCACAAGTTTTATCATTATGACTGTTAATTCTTACCAGTGATTTGACTTGGAATGTGTTATGAAAGGGATGTTGCAAGTCATATATAAATGAGAGAAAAGAGCTGGAAGCTTTTGGAAAGACTTCATATGAGTTTACTAGGTACAAAAAATTAGTGATTTTCAAAAATAAACCTACAGCTGTAAGCCAATCCTAGTACCTGAGAGAGCTGTTAACTTTAAAATAACTTCAGCAGGCTTTAAGTTTACATTTTGGAACTTCTCAGTTTGTAAATTTGGATTATTTATTGCCTAGGAGCTCACTATGATCCTGGTTTTGCTGATAAATCATGAACCCTGGATAGGCTCTCCTCAGATTTTCAGGACATTTGTTTTCTCTGGGTTCTGCTCCTACCCGAGTGCTCCTTCTCTCAGCATCCTTTGCTGGATCTTAACTAACTTTGAGTGTATCCCCCGAGGCTCTGTTCTGGGCACCCTTCTCTTCTCCCTCTATACTGTATCACATGATGATTGTCAGCTCTCATGTATTATCATTTCTAGACAGATGATTCCCAGATCTAAATACCTATCCCTAGTTTCTCTCCTGATTCCCAGTCTCACATCATTAGCTGCTATTTGGACATTTAGAACCAAATATCTTGTAAGCACTCAAAATTCAACCTGACTAAAACAGAACTCATTATCTTTCTACCTGAACCCACCCCTTTTCCCCAACTTTCCTATTACTGTCAAGGGTACCACCATCCTCCCAGTCATCCAGCCTCACAACTTAGGCTGTGTCCTCATCACTCACATTCAGCTCACCAACAGATCCAATCTGTTGTCAAATCTTATTGTTTCAACCTTCATGACATCTCTTGTCCAAGTCCCCTCTCTTCACTCGCACAGCTACCTCTCTAGTATAGGTCTCTATTACCTCTCATCTGTGACAGCTTTCTAACTGGCCTCCCTCCCTCGAGTTTCTACCCAATCCAATCCATCTTCCACTAAGCTGCCAGTTTTTTCCTAATGTGCAAGTCTGACCATGTCCCTCCTCTTCTAACTCCTATGGCTTCCTATTACCTTCATAACGGTATCCGGCATTTAAAGGTTTTTATAACCTGCTTTCTATCTTTCTAATCTGACTATACCATATTCCCATTCACACATGTTACAATACAGTCACACTGGCATATTCTATGTTCTGTCAACAATTCACTTGATCTCCACCTCAGTGCCTTTGCTCTGTGGCTGTCTCCCATGCCTGAAATACTCTGTCCCCTCATCTGCTTTCTTTAAGACTCAGCCCAAATCCCACTTCTTCTAGGAAGGGGAGAGAAGAGAATAAGGATTTATGAAGTGCCGGTGTGTACTAGGCACTGTGCTGACCTCTTTGTACGGCTATTAGTGCTGTCTGACAGTGTCTGGCACATATGTGTGCTTAATGAGTGCTAAATGACTTAAGAATCACAAATATATGGGGCAGCTAGGTGGTGCAGAGAGTAGAGCACCAGCCCTGAAGTCAAGAGGACCTGAGTTCAAATGTGACCTCAGACACAACACATTCACTAGCTGTGTGACCTTGGGCAAGTCACTTAACTCCAATTGCCCTGCCCTCCCCCCGCCCAAAAAAAAAAAGAATCAAAATATAGAGCTATACAGAGACCCTGACAACCACCTCATTTCACAGATAAGAAAACTGAGGCCCGGAGAGGTTAAATGACTTGCCCAAGGTCATACAGGTAGTGCCAGAGGCAGAATGTGAACTCAAATTATCTGACTCCAAAGCCAGTGCTCTAAACTGTTACCATGATGCTTCTTTGCCCCCAACTACAAGTACAAAGAGGTCTGATTATATATATTGAAATTTTGAGGTAGGGTAGTGCAAAAAAAGGGGACAGGGGAATATCTGGAATAGGCTTCAAATTTCAATCCAGCTAGTTAGTATGTGCACTTTAGGTAGAGATGGGAGGAAGAAGTTGTTGAGCAAGAACTGAAGTTGTTTGTTTTGGGAGTTAAAATAGTTAAAATTGTACATCAGAGGATCTTGGAAATTACATGCTATGTTCTTTAACAGTCTATACCTTTTAAACAAAAAATAACCTCCTAGAGTAATTTCATAATATATGTATTTGATTTTATCTGGGAAATCAGGCAGGGTTCTTAGGACTGCATGGTATCACTATGCTGGTCTGAGCTCATTTCCTGACGCTACTTAGTTATAATAATGTTATATTTACAAAACAGTATATGTTTTTTAGTACAAGTGAAACTTAACAGACTGCAGCCAAAACAATAAATGAAAACTGTTTCTACTACACCTTAAGTCAAGTCAGTGGTTCAGGGAGAGAGGCCTATTAAGGCCACAATTTGATGAATGATACCTATGCCTTTACTGCAGGGTTTCCTCTTCCCTAGGTTCCTCAGGGACTGGCTCTCAGTTGCCTGCCAGAGAATCTATGCCTCATTTGTGCTAAGGACTTCGACTTTGAGGTTTTCACTCAAAGTCACTCACTACTCACTCATTCCCTGTCCAGGACTTTGTGCTGCAGTCTGGTTTCACAAGAGAGCCCAAAAGAGTGGAGGATCTTCAGGCACTTATTAACCAGCCTTAAGCTACCCTGCTCAGATGAATAACTAGAACCATATGAAGGCTTGCCATACATAGCCAAAAGACACCTATATATTTGTTTCCAAACCTCTTAGAATCAGGGGTTAACTTTTTTTTTATGTCATGGACCCCCTCAGGTAAAGTACACAGAATTACAAAGGAAACTCAGCTAAAATATAGTTATCAAAATATTTTTAAAAAGCAAGTTCACTAGACCCCAGATTGAGAATCCCTGTTCTAGAGACATGGAAAATGAATGCCTTTTGTTGGGCCACTGGAGGGTAATCTGGCAGAAACCAGCTACAGACCAATATCTCATATATATATATATATATATATATATATATATATATATATATATATATATATATATATATATATATATATATATATATATATCAAGATAAGCTCAAAATGGGTACATGATTTAGAAATAAAGGGTCATGTTGTAAGCAAATTAGTGGAGCATGGAAGAAATAACCAATGGATAAGGGAAAATATAGTGTTCAAACAAGAGGTATAAAGGTTCACAGGAGGTAAAATGGATAATTTTAGTTACATAAAATTAAAAGGTTTTTGCACAAACAAAATCAGTGCAGCTAAAATTAGAAAAAAAAGCAGGTAACTGGGAGGATAAAATCTTTGCAGCAAGTTTTACTGTCAAAGGTCTCATTTCAAAGATTCTGAGGTACTAAGTCAAATTTATGAGAGTAAGAGCCACTTCCCATAAGCAGTTTTCAGAAGAAGAAACCAAAGATAAGAACAGTCTTATAAAAAAATTCTCTAAATTACTAAAAATTAGGAAAAGGCAAATTAAAACAACTCTTGAGAACCACTTCATACCTATCACATTGGCTAAGAAGATAAAAAAAGAAAGATAATAAATGTTGGAGGGCATGTGAGAAAATAGGGACATTAATCCACATCTGTTGGAGCTATCAACTAGTCCAACCATTCTGGAAAACACTTTAGAACTATGCCCCCAAACCTATGAAATTGTGAATACCCTTTGACCCAGTGATATTGCTACTAGGTCTATGCCTCAAAGAGACCAAAGAAAGAGGAAAAGGACCCATATGTACAAAAATATTTATAGCAGCTCTTTTTGCGATGGTAAAGAACTAACTGGAAACTGAGGAAATGCTCATCAACTGGGGAATGACTGTACAAGTTTGGTAAATGAACATGATGGAATATTGTGCTATGACAAATGATGAAGGGGATGATTTCAGAAAAATCTGGGAAGACTTGTATCATAAGACACAAAGTGAAGTGAACAGAACCAGAAGAATAATTTATACATTAACCACAATACTGTAAAGACAGTCAACTTTAAAAGACTATCAACATACTGACCAACCATAATTCTGAAGGACTTCTGATGAAATGTGCTATCCAGCTCCAGATAGAGAACTAATGAACTAAGAGCACAGACTGAAACAGTCTTTTTCTTTTGCTAATTCTGCTAATGCGGAAATTTGGTTTATGAATGTACAGGTATAACACATCAAATTGCTTGCTATTCTCAGGGAGGAAGAAGGGGAGGGAGAAAATTTGGAACTCAAAATGTTTTTAAAAACGAATGTTAAAGTTTGTTTTCATGTGTAATTAGAAAAAAATAAATTATTATTCAAAAAAATTTTTTAAAGGAAATTTGGTTTGCACATATATACTTGTAATGGGTTTTGTATTTCTTGCCTTCTCATTGAATAGGTGAGGGGGAAAGGAGAGGGAGAGAAAGTGAAGCTGAAAATAAAACTGAATTAAAAAAATAAAATAAATGCATGCATCTTCTAAGAAGCCAGAATGCCTTTAGCACTTACTGTCTAAATTTACCATTCGTTTGCCGCTTATCTTACACTACACTGTATGGTTATCTTCTTCAGCATCTGCCTTTCTCCCCCCAAAGAAACCCCTCTACTATACTTGAGGAAAAGAAGTGTTGATTGTTTAGGTGGACAGTAGGTACTCTCAAATACAGGGTGAATGTAGAATGTATCAGTTAGGACAGTCCCATTACCCATAATCAGGTCAGAAGCTATACTGAGGAGGTAAGGGGAAAAATGAATTAAGCCAATAAGGGGTTCAGGAGATTCTCTCCAAAAACTAGTCTCCCAGTTGGGGCTTCTCAACTTACCTGGGGACACATAAGTACCATCTGCATTCAAGTGGGGAGGGATGAAGCCCGGCTGAGGGATCGGATGAAGTGGTGGCTCATAGGGAGGAGGCCCAATGTCTGGTGGGGGTAGGGGTATGCCAGGGGGTTGTACCATAGCTGGAGAGGCTCTGCCTGGAGAAAGAGAGAAGCGATCGTGTCAGCTTTTGTCTTAGGTCAGAGTTAAAACTTGCCTCTGAGAAAAGGTGAAAGCTGACAATTCCCTAGGTGAAGGAACCTCTGGGATTTTAGTCTTAGATTAGTAATTGGGCAGGTCCATGTTGCTAGACATATTTCTTCAGGCTCTTTGCTTCAATGCCTCAGAAAGAAGCCTTTCTCAAAAGTCTGGACTTTGAACCCTAAGGAGCCCTCTTGTAAGCCAGTGGCTTTTCTATCAAGAAAAGACCTACCTGCACCAGGTGGGCCTCCAGTCTTCTCCTCCAAGAGGGGAGCTGAAGGGTCCCCAGGATAGGGAGGGGGAGGGTCATTGGACATCTTTACTGACCTGTGGAGAAAATACAGAACTTAACCAAATGATTGCATAGAGTTTTCACAATGGTCAAAAGCTCATTGGGCCCAGGTCTGAAGGTTTTCAGAACAATCTTTGATTAAACATTTTCCCAGCAAGGCAGTAGGCCAAACTCAAGCACTCTCTGAAAGTAATCCAGCTTGCTGAGCTACCTTTCACTAGCTGGACTAAGCAGCATTTTTCCTTTGAACAAAAAATGACAAATCCAAGCTGGTCTAGTTAATGCATGGAAAACAAAACCCTCCATGAAACTGGAATCCTCAGTGTTGTCAGACGTCTGTCCCTTAAAAGCTTGCCTTATTATGCTCCATGCCTTTAAACAGAGAAACACAGATTCCAGGATGTGCTTACAGTTACTTCACCCACATCTCCATCAATTCATTTAGAGCTGGTCTCATTGTAAACCTGAACCCCGCCCCCCCCAAACAATCTAGAACTTCTACTGAGTACCCACACAGAATCAAAAGATATGGAAAGAACCTTAGAGATCTTCCAGCCCAACCCCCCGATTTTACAAGTGAGGAAGATAGACTATCTGAAGAAACACCCTTTGTTATGGATTCCTGAGACCTAAAAGGGCAGGGTTTGGATTAATATTTAAGGGGGGAAGGGAGTAAAATTAACAAGGGAAAAAAAATTTCCAAGTCCAGTCAACTTTGCAAGGCGTGGAACAGGCGTGCAAAGGAGGTGGAACATAGATGATGAGTGTGAGGAAGAACGCAGATAGGTAAGAAAACCAGGAGAAAACACTATCATGAAAATCTAGGATGTGTATATAAGAGGTAGTCAACAGTGTCAAATGTTACACAGAAGTCAAGAAAGACAAAGACCAAGAAAAGGTTACTGTATTTGGCAATTAAGAGATCTGATAAACTTTTTCAGTTGAGAGATAAGTTTGGGAATGAGACTGCAAAATGATGAGAAGCCAGTGAGAGGTAAGAAAATGGAGACAAACAAGCACAGACGGCCGTTTCTAGGAGTTTGGTTATGAAAAGGAGCTACTTACCTTTAGGTAGGGTCAAGTAAAGGTTAAGGTTAGGAGAGATCCACTATATCCCAAGAAAGAGCATTAATATTTTATAACTGAAATCATGAAGTAGCTTTTGGCCTATGGTATTTTTCTGGTACAATGGAAAAAGCCCTGGTTTTAGAGTCAGAAGACCTGGATTCAAATCTCTCTTTTGATGTTTACTACTTGTGAGATATTGGAAGAAAAATCACTAACTAATGTCTTTGGGTCTCAGTTTCCTTTTATTTATAAAAGAGGGAGATGAACTAGATGGTCTCTGAGGTACTTTCCTGCTCTAGATCATAGGTCTGGAACAGATCATCTCTCCTTGTCAGAAATAGAGGGCTATGAGAGCACATGAATTTGGAAGTATAATTACGGATAACAGTGCTGGACTGAGAATTGGTAGACCAGGACTCCACTGCTGCTCGTCACTGCTGGCTCCTTTTACTGTTATTCATTCACTGGTTTACAAAATGGAAAGAAACAACAAACTTCAGTAATTGAGAGTCTGTCATCTTAAAGTCTGTGAAAAATGCCTAAATACAGGACATTTTATATTTGACCAAGACCTTCTAACAAGCACTTCCTTTCCCATCAGTAGAACACTCCAAAGGTTTGTGCAATGGAAGGAGTGCTACATTTGAAAACTTAGGTTCCAGTGCTGCCTCTACTATGCTGACTACCTGCATGACCTTGGATCCTCGGGTTGTCATCTGTAAAAAGAGAAGGCTGGACTTCTCTGGGTCCTTTCCAGTTTTAAATCTATCCTCCTATGGGAATATCTGCTTTTAAAAGAAGTACTTTGGGACAGAGTTGTCCCTTCCTCCTTAGTGAATTTCTTAAAAGAGATTTTACCTGATTCAAAGGAAGACAGTTCCTTTTGTTTCTGAGGGAACCTCAGGACTTGTGCTTCCTCAAACCAACACTGACGGAACCAAAGGCTTCTGGAGCTGCGGGAGAGAAAGGAAGAACACAGCTGTCGGTGCAGGGCAAAAACTCATCCACAACCAAAGGCCTGCCACATGTCCCGTGTTGCCAGAGGAAGCCAATGCCAACATGAGCGAGTCACTTAGCCCCTCTCAGCCTCAATTTTCTCTTCTGTAAAATGGGGATAATACTTCACAGAGATGCTGTGAAGCTCAAATGAGAATGTATGTACAGCACTTTGCAAATTTTAAAATAAATTTCAACCCACTCCCTGAACTGGGATACTCAAGTGTTATTCAGAAATACCTAAGTAGCACAGCTCTAGCTGCAGGAAACACCCCTCTTTTGTCACCCCCACCTAAGTACACTTACTCCCAAAATACATACACCCAGATGCCCCCTACTATTAGTCTCCCTCTAACAGAAACTTCTCAAGTTCCTGCCTTACCCACCCTTCATGCTTCTGGGTCAGGAATACCCAGAGAGGAGAAGCTGGTAGCAACAGTATGTAGGTGGACCAGAGGAAAAACTAGATCTTTCTGTATATTGACAATGTATATCTGAACAGAACTAGCACATGGTTCCCTTGATTCCAAGTGTAGTGCTCTTACTACCACTGTGTACCCTACCTTACAGAAGCCTTCATCTATAAAATGGATAGAATGCCACCAGTGAGGAAGTTGCTTTGTGAACCTTAAAGAATGCTTCTTCTCAACCTTTTGGCTAAAATCAGCACTATATAAATGTCAGTTATTACTACTATTAAAGAGGAACTAGATAAGAAATTAAAAAACAAACAAACTAGAATCAGGAACTACCAATATGTTCTTTCTTCCTTTGACCCTTTCCCCTCCAGTCCCCCTACTGACTTTATATCACTGGCTACTCCCTCTACCATCTGCACACTGCCCCCTTTCCAGAAGAGTAACAGATCCTGGGCATCTCTCAACAAGAGGTTTAGCATGTTATAGTACCTGGGAATTAAGGTTTCCTCTTTTAAGTTCCCTACCTAAAGGTCAGGAACTCTTTTATCTATACTGTTGCAAGCCCAGTGGCCCAGCCCGGCCATCTACTGAATGTTTTCCCATTTAATCATATTGGACACACTCAGTGGCCAGGAGCAAATTTGTGGTCCACTACTGAAACTACTCTGTACCCTGAATTCTGCTCCGTACCTACATTCATGTATAAGTCTTGGCCGTGGGCCAAGACTCATCTTCAGATACTTCTCTCATGTGCTTTGTCTCACGACCAATCTAACACATGCCTCTGGCTCATTCTTGGCCCTTTCTGAAAAGAATACTCACTTCAATACTTCATGACTTCATGACTTCACCAGAATGGGACCAAGCTGTCCTGACTGGTGAGTAAGTACAACACAGAGACCAGGCTTCACAGCTGTTCATCCTGTCTTCTTACTGTCCACTCATTTCCCATCCTTGCTCTGGGAGCCATAATCACATAAACACTAAGATTGCTTCTAAAGGCACATTAATCAACTCTTCTATAGTTCTACTCACCATCCCAGTGACTTCCCAGCTCAAAGACCTTTCCCTAGCCACCGCACCCCTATGTGTGTTGCATTCCTTGTTAGAATGTAAATTTTTTGAAGGCAGGAAACATCTCCCTTTTTCATTTGTACCCTCAGTGCTTAGCAGATAGTAAGCATTTAATGTCTATTTTATTCATTCAGAAGATGGTACCCTAAGGATAGAATTTGGATTTTTGAACTTTGACTTAAAATATGGGGACAGCCAGGGATCAACTGCACCTAACCAATAAGTATTTATTAAGTACATTATATATGCCAGGTGAGGCAGCTTGGTAGTGCTATTAGATAGAGCATTGATTCTGGAGTCAGGAAGACTTGAGTTCAAATCTGGCCTCAGATATTTGCTAGCTGTGTGATCCTGTTTACCTTTAATCCAGTTAGAAGGAAATGGCGAAACACTGCACCATGGAAAGCTACATGGACACTAATTGGCATGTTATGGTCCATGGGGTCACACAAAGAACAACTGACCAACAATAACAATACCAGGTCTTGTGCTGGATCCTGGGGATGTAAAGAAAAAATGAAAAATCTTTGTCCTGCAAGAGTTTATATTTATTTGGGAGGAGACATGCACCCATACCAGTGTATACAAAACACAAAAATAAGAATAAAGTTTATGAAGGGGAGTAATGCATAACAAGGCTGGAAGGGTAGGTCTGAGCCGGGTTGTGATGGGCTCTAAATGTAAAGAAGAGCCTGATTTGATCCTAGATGTGATAAAGAACAGAGTTTATTGAGCAACAGAGTGATGTGATCAGATGTGTGCTTTCAGAATATTACTTTAGCACCTTCATTGACTGAAGCGATGAGGCAGGGAGACTGATTATGAAGCTACTGTAATGGTTTAGGCAGGAGGGGATGAGGGTCAGGACTAAAGAGGGTAGACAAAGTAGAGGAGACAGTTATGAAAGACATTAGAATCAACCAGACTTGGCAACTGATGAGATATGTGACGTGACACAGAAAGAAGCGCTAAAGAGTTGTGAATTGGGATGATTGGAAACCCAAACGAGAGCCAGTGAAATATAGATCTATACTGATTGAGATACAGACACACACAAATGAGGAGAAAAGATCATTTTAGATGTGGATCGAGAGGGTTAAATTGGAGAAAGGACAAAAATAAATATATCTTCTCGGCCAAATACCAAATAATAGTGGTAAATATGATACAGGAAGAATAGTATTAATAGAAAGCAGTAATTCATGGGAAGGAGAAGCCAATAAAAGACACTTAAATACTTGAAGGTTATGTTTTTGGTTTGTTTAGGTTTTTTTTTTGGTCACCACCAGAATTACAGACCTGAGAGGGACCTCAGAGATTGATCACCTAGTCCAAACTATAACTGACAGAGAGAGAATCCTATCTACAACAAATTCAACAGGTGGTAACCTACTTTGCTTAAAAACATGCTACCTCTGGAGGCAGTCCATTTCCTTTTGGGCAGCACTAATTGTTAGGAATGTTTTGATTTTTTTCTTAAGCTAAAATCTACCTTTCTGAAATTATCATCCACATCTCCTAGTTCTGCCTTCTGAATAATTCTAAACTCTCTTCCATATGACAACCCTTCAAATATTTCTCCAGGCTAAACACATCACTAATTCCTTCAATTAATCCTTTAACAGCATGATCTTGGGGCCCTTAGCCATCCTCCTGATCATCTTCATCTGGAAGCTATCCAATTCAATGTCCTTCCCAAAATATGGTTCTCAGACACAGGGTACTATGAGACTATGACTTCACTTGTTCTGAATACTACTATTTAGTGCCTAACATCAAATTACTGTTTTTTAGTTCCCACATTACACCACTGACTCACACTGAGCATGCAGTTTGCTAAAACTCCCAGATCTTTTTTCAAACAAACTGCTTGTCTAGCTATAGCTCCCTTATTTTGCACCTATTTTGTCTTAATGCACATGTAAGAGACCTGGAGTCACTAATACAGATAGAAAGTCTTCCTTAACTTAGTGAATGTTCTTTAAGAATTTCTTTGGTCAAAACATTAATCACTCTACCGTCAATGTGGGCAGCTAGATGGCATAGTGAATACAGTGCAAGGCGTGGAGTCAGGAAGACTCATCTTCATGAGTTCAAATCTGGCCTCGGACACTTACTAGCTGTGCAACTCTGGGCAAGTCATTTAACCTTGTTTGCCTCAGTTTGTTCATCTGTAAAATGAGCTGAAAAAGGAAATTGCAAACCATTCCAGTATCTTTGCCAAGAAAACCCTAAATGGGGTCATGAAGAGTTGGACACAACTGAAAAACAACACAAAACCAAAAAAAATCATCAACCTAAGGATGAGACTCTCCAACATGTAGTCAGTCTATCACTGGGCCCATACTTGAAGTACTTCCCAATTTAGTAGACCCTTTGATTTGCCTGCATAGTTTTTTGAGAAACCAGAGTCACCTTCATACCAGAAGATATTGAAGTACAATTTAGTGGATTAAAAAAAAAAGCCAGCAATAAAACCCATTGCCCCAACTATCTATATACAAATGCACAAATAATGGGAACTAAACAGAGTAAACTAGAAATCTTAATGTATGGAGGCAAATTCAATTTGATTGATATCAATGAGACATGAGGTGTTGGGGCTCATGATGGGAATATGGCTGCGGGAAATTATATCTTATTGGCAAAGAATAGAAAAGATAAAAGAGGTGACAGAGTAACACTATGTATTAAAATGATACAAGGATATGAATTCCTAGGCTAGAGAGGGAGGAATCATGGCAGAAAATATTTAGGTGAGCATCAATGGAGAGAGAAACAGAAAATATAGTCATAGGAAACTACTGAACACCTAGCCAGGAGGAAATAAAGGAAAGAGATCCCAAACATTACCATTATAATATACTTAGGTATGAAAAAGTAGTGATGGGCAGCTTCAATAATTATTCAAAATAATCCAATTACATGTAAAGACAATTATTAACATTTTTTTTAAATCTTGAGTTCCAAATTTTCTCTCTTTTTCTCTTTTTCCTCCCCCTTCCTTAAGAAGGTAAGCAATTTGATACGGGTTATGTATGTGCAATCATGTAGAATATATTTCTATATTAGTCATGTTGTAAAAGAAAGACCAAAAGAAAAAAAACATGGAAAAAAAAGAAAGTGAAAGTAGTACACTTCGCTCTACATTCAGACTCCATCAGTTTTTGCTCTGGATGTGAATAGCAGCATTTTTCATCAAGAGTCCTTTGGAATTATCTTGGATCGTTGTATGGCTGAGAAGAGCGAAGTCATTCATGGCTGATCATTGTACAATGTTGCTGTTAACTGTGTACATTGTTCTTTCTGTTCACTACACTTTGATAAGTTCATTTAAATCTTTCCAGGTTTTTTTCCCAAATTTATTGAAGAATGAGAACTTTGGAAAGAAAAAAATCAGTCCATCTTAGAATTCATGTTTGAGAAAGAGGAAAAAGTGAAGCATATCCTAACACTCAAGAATTTAGGGGAACAGATTTCTGGGAGTTCAGAAAGGTTAAGCTTACAGGCTAAAATTAATTTTTAAAAAAGTCAGTGCAAAAGAAAAGCTTTCAAAACTGATTAAGATGAAAAGGAAGAGTCTAAAGAGACAAACTAGATACACAAGAAGCTTATCAATGAACTTAATTTTTTTAAAGAAACCATTAAAAGGTGCCATAAGATGGCAGCAAGATGTATAACAGAGATGCATATATACAAGTAACAATGCAAGGAACAAAATCTGGGGCAAAAAAAAAGAAAGAAAAGGTCAGAAAAGACCAGAAAAAAAACAGGATTTTGTTTGTTTGTTTGTTTTGGAGGGGAGAAGGCAGGGCAATTGGGGTTAAGTGACTTGCTCAAGGTCACACAGCTAGTAAGTGTGTCAAGTGTCTGAGGTCGCATTTGAACTCAGGTCCTCCTGACTCCAGGGCTGGTGCTCTACTCACTGAGCCATGAAGCCGCCCCCAAAACAGGATTTTTTAAAAGTTTACTGATACATCGTGTTTTGATATGACATGTATAAAACACTCAAACACTGCACCATGCAAAAAAATGTTCCTTGAAAGCAGTAAGCAAGATTACCTCTTAGTGTGAGTGCTGAGAGAAAACTTTCTGCTTTTGAAGCTTAAAGACACCAGAAAGGAATTATATGCACTATAACTTTGATAATAAGGAAACCATGATGTCTATTGCATTTGGCCTGAGTTTTGTTGCCTTTATTTATACTGTGTCTATCTACATTCTACACCATGCCAGGTCCTGTATTAGGCAATGAGGATACAAAGACAAAGAACAAGACAGTCCCTGTCCTCTAGAATCTGATATTTTACTGGGGGAAGAAGGGAAGGGGGCGTATAACATGTAAATACAAAATAATTGTGGGAGGAGGGGATCAAGGTACTAACAACTGGGAAAATCAGGAAAAGCCTCTTGTAGAAAGTAGCACCTGAACTGAGCCCTGAGAGGAACTAAGGATTCCAAAACGTATGGGTGAGGAAGGAGTGAATTCCAGGTATGGGAAAGAACCTGTGCAAAAGCAAAGAGGTGGGAGATGGAATGTCATGTACATGGAATAGAAAGTAGGCAAGTCTGTATGACACATAGAACACATGAGGGGTTATGTGTAATCAGCTTGAAAAGTTAGATTGGATCTTTAAATGCGAAACAGAGGACATTGCATTTTGACCTCAAGGCAATAAGGAGCCACTAAGGCTCCCTGAAGAAGGGAGTGACAAAGTCAGACTTGTGCTTTAGGAACGCCAATTCAGTGGCTTTGTGTAAAATGGATTAGAAGGAAAAAGGGGATGGATACTGGAATGTGCATTAAGATGCTAGTGCAATATGCCAGGTGAGACAGAATGCAGGCCTCCACTAGGCTGCCTGTGGTATGAATGGAGAGGAGACCAATGTAACAAATACTCTGGAAGCAGAACTAACAGGACTTAGCAGTGGACATAAAGTTGAGAAGGACCCTTGGAAAAGGAAGAATTTGGTGCCCTTGACATAAAAAGGAAAGTCAGGCACAAGAGTATGTCTAGAGAGTAAAAGATAAGTTCGGGTTCGCACATGTTAAGAGGCCTAAGGGACACTCAGCAAATGAAGAGGGTTGCATATGATGATTTGGGAACCATCTGCAGAAAGGGAAGTAGAACTTGTGAAAGCTGATGAGAGTTTGGAGAGAGAGAAGAGAAGAGAACCCAGGACAAAAGCCCTAGAATATACCCATCCATACTGGGGAGATTTATGGATGATGACACAGAAAAAGGGACCAAGATGGACTGGTCACACAGGTAGGAAGGAAAACACAAATGAGCAGTGTTACAAAAGCCTAGAGGAGAAAGTATCCAAAAGAAGGGGATGGTAATCAATGTCCAGCATTGCAGAGATCAAATGGGATTTTGCAGTCAATGTCATTCTTTCATTTGGCTCTGCTTTATTCACTCCGCATTACTTCGTATAAATCTTTCCATGGCAAACAGTTTGTTCTTGTTTTGTTAGATATTTTGGGTTTACTGGCAGATTTCTTTCTGAAAAACCAAGCCTTAAACCCACCTCACTCCAGGAGCTTATAGATTGAACAACAGGTCCCTCCCCTCCTAGCACAGAGTGAACGTAAATACTGAATAGTAGCTGGTTTGGCCAGGAACCCTGAGGGTCTTCCCCTCCCAGTTTGATTTTTTTTTTTTTGAGTTTTTGATTAAAGGGGCCATCCCTTGATTAACTTCTTAAAGGGGCCTATTCACTGAATGGGTGTTACCTCACTCACAGTGAGCACCAGAAAAGACCTTAGCCTTTAGGGCCAGGGTCTCCCAATGCATTCTGGGCCATCTCCAGTAGTCCTGGTGAATATCAGACCACTGTACCCAGATGGCCCTGGAGAAGAAAGTAAGGCTGGTGACCGTGCACTGCCCTCCCTCCCTCAAATCCAAGTCACGTCATCATTTCCCTGATGTCCTTCGAAAACAAAGGACAAACACGACAACCTGTTAGACAATATATCTTTTTAAAAAACAAGTAGAGTTCATTTCATTTTGCTTACTTGAATGTTTTTGCTGATAATTACTAAGTTTAGAATAAAAATTTCAGTGTCATTTTTTATTATTATTTTAGCTCAAAATAAGCTGAGGCTTGTGGTAAATTGCAAAAAAAAAAAAAAAAAAAAAAAAAACTAAGAAGAGCTCTTTTGGCCCATAGTGGGAACAAGAGGGAAATGAAAGTAGAGATGGGGCTGCTGCTCAAGTGGACTGGATAATAACAGAAGAGAAGCCACTTATTAAACTCTTAGACTTCTCTACCAAGAAGATATTGATTTTCATACTAGAAAAAACAACAAAAATAGCACCTAAAAAGAGCAGTAAGAGAACACTCTATTATTCTCAATGAATTTACCAGGTCTGGGCAAATTATGGCTTTGGTACTAAAAAGACTGATATATATGATTGCTGAACCACCATTATTACTCAGCCTTGAAAATTCAGAAATTAGGAGAAAGGAAAAGGAAGAGACACAGGACTAGGAACACAAATGTGCTAACTTTAAATGAAGAAAAGAGGGTGGAATCTTCAAAACATCGACCAGTAAGCTTGTCCGGAAATACTAGCAAGATTCTAGAATGGATCGTAAAAGGAATATTTTGTGAGAACACCCAAATCCAGCATAACCTTTTCCTTTAAAAAAAAACTATTAGATCAGGAAAATGTCACAGACATTGTATTTCAGGAAAGCATTTGACAAAGTCTCTCAAGCTTGTGAACAATATGAGCTATGTGATAATGCTACCCGGTGGATTTAGAATCACTTGAAAAATTGAAGACAAAAAAATGGTCATTAATACATGGATGTCAGCTAGGGAAAAAGTCTATAATGGAAAGCCCCAGAAATCTGTTCTTGGCCTTGTGATGTACAAACTTTTTAAAATCAAACTTGAATGAATACAGATATAGCATGCTTAACGGCTTTCCAAATGACACAAATTGGGGACAGCTAGTGTCATGATCTAAAAAGTCTTAACAGGCTAGAATAATGAGCCAAAGCTAATAAGATGAAATTTAATAGAAACCAACTGCTTATACACAAAAACACGACTACACAAATATAAGACAGGGAAAGGCCTACCTAACCAGCAGTTCACATGAAAAAAAAAAAGATCTAGGAACTTTACAGGACTGGCAGCTTAAATTCAACAGTATGACAAGGCAGCCAAAAAATAGTAATGGAACCTTAATTTACATTAAGAGAAGCACAAAATCAAGAACAAGAGACATCATTTGTACTCTTCTCTTCTCAGATCATATTTAGATTTCTTTATTTTGTTTAGCTCAGGGCATCACACTTTAGGACGGGTACTGAAAAGATGAGACCCATCCAGAGGGCAACCAAGATAGTAAGGAGACAGGAGATTATGGCATAACAACATGGGTTAAAGGAGCTAAGGAAGTTTCACTTGGAGGAAGAGCAGACAAGGGGAACATGATAGCTGTCTTCAGGTACTTAAAAGGCTCTAAGGTGGAAGAGAGATCAGATTTCTCCTGCTTCAGCCTAGTAGGCAGAACTAGAAACAACGAGTGCAAGTTGCAGAGAAACAGGGTTCAGCTTGCTGTAAAAGAAAAATGTCCTAAATAAATTAAGAGCTGTCCCAAAGTAGAAAGGGCTGCCTCTGCAGGTCTACAAACAAATGTAAGATTACCACTTAACATCAGGAGTATTTTAGAGGGGATTCCTATTCTGGTACAGGTAGATTAGATTACCTCAAAGGTGCCTTCCAACTCTAAAGATTCTGTGTTCTGTTAATGTACAGTTCTAGTATATGAAGATGATACTATCAATCTCCCCAATGTCTATAAATCGATAGGCATTTAAGAGTTGTTTTTCCAAGACAGGAAATAGTTTTTGGTAGCCTTGGCTCAGGTTAGTGATATATTTTGTGACCAGTGAACACAGCAAAGCTAAATGCTACACCTAACTCAAAACTATGTGACCATGATGAATACAGTGCTTTAAATATGTGAGCTACACATCAGAAGTATAAATCTGCTTCAACAAGTCACATTTCAAAACTAAATACCCTGATTGACTGGTATTTGGAGTTACTAGTGCCTTTGCTCCCCTTCATTTGTGCAGATTACTGACATTATTTCAAGTTCTAAAATTTTATGAATCTAAACACTGGTTATAAGTTATTTGCTATAAAGTATGGTATTGTATTAATTCCATTAATACAAGAGATTGAGAAGATCATGCTGTGCACACTGACTGCACTACTGTAGCCACATGCAACAGCCTCTGGCTTTCTGCTAATACCTTTTCATTTTTGCTAGCTCTCCCAGTCCAAAATAAATCAAATGATGCAACCTAAGATAACACACACTTATTAAATGGCAGCATGATCTCCAGCGGGGCAGTCCTGGAAAGAAGCCAGGCTCCCAGTCTTGAAACCACATTCACCACAGTGCAACCCCACTGTGCTGGCTCTGTGTGAAGAATCAAGAACAGCAGGCTATCCAAGAAGCTACAAGCCTAAAACCCAAAAGAGGTTTTACAAATTGTGGCTAGTCACAGGACTAACAGAAAAGGTTACTGATAGTATCATCTTTTCAGCCACTCTAGCTAACAAAGATATCAACTATCTTTCAATATATATCAATATACTACAAAATCACTCTGTGATCGGGCAGTCAGTAAAGGTAAATCACCATCTCTGTTCCTCACCTTTCTACTTATAACATAAGATGACAAACACCAGGGCCAGTCTACCACTAGAGTAGGTAATTCTCTGAGTCAAAAAGGGTCTCTATTACCTATGCCACCCCTAAATACACACACAGAACCTAAAATCCTACCAGAGAGAATCCTTCTATTGGGTTAACAAGCTCTTTTATTTTTTTTTCCAGGTTTTTCTGAGAGCATCCTGCTGTTTATTTTTTCCCCACTTAATGGCATTTTATTTTTTTCCAATTACATGTAAAGATAGTTTTCAACATTCATTTTTATAAGACTTTTGAGTTCCAAATTTTTTTCTCTCTCCCTCTCCTCCCCCCAAGACAGCAAGCAATCTGACATAGGCTATATATGTACAATCATATTAAACACATTTCCACATTAGTCATGTTGTGAAAGAAAAATCAGAACGAAAGGGAAAAACCACTAGGAAGAAAAAAAAGAGAAAATAGTATGTTTTGATCTCCATTCAGACTCCATAGTTCTCTCTCTGGATGTAGTTAGCATTTTCCATCACAAGTCTTTTGGAACTGTCTTGGATCATTGTATTTCCAAGAAGAGCTAAGTCTATCAAAGTTGATCATGGCATAAATGTTGTTGTTACTGTGTACAATGTTCTCCTGGTTCTGCTCACTTCACTCAGCATCAGTTCATGTAAGTCTTCCCAGGTTTTTCCAAAATCTGCCTGCTCATCATTTCTTATAGCACAATAGCATTCCATTACATTCATATACCACAACTAGTTCAGCCATTCCCCAAATGTTTAGTATCCCCTCAATTTCCAATTCTTGGCTACCACAAAAAGAGCTGCTATATTTTTGTACATGTGGGTTCTTTTCCCTTTTTTATGATCTCTTTGGGATACAGACCTAGTAGTGATATTGCTGGATCAAAAGGTATGCAGTTTTATAGCCCTTTGGGCACAGTTCCAAATTGCTCCCCAGAATTGTTAGATCAGTTCACAATTCCACCACCAATGCATTAGTGCTCCAATTTTCCCACATATTCTCCAACATTTACCATTTTTCCTTGTCATATTAGACAATCGGATAGATGTGAGGTAGTACCTCAGAGTTATTTTAATTTGCATTTCCCTAGTCAGTAGTGATTTCGAGCATTTTTTCATATGACTATAGCTTTAATTTCTTCATCTGACAACTGTTCATATCCTTTGACCATTTATCAATTGGAGAATGACTTGAATTATTATAAATTTGACTCAGTTCTCTATATATTTTTGAAATGAGGCCTTTATCGGAAACAATGGCAGTAAAAATTGTTTCCCAGCTTTCTGTTTTCCTTCTAGTCTTGCTTGCACTGGCTGTTTGTGCAAAACCTCTTATTTAATGTAATCAAAATTATCCATTTTGAATTTCATAATATTGTCTATCTCTTGTTTGGTCATAAATTCTTCCCTTCTCCATAGATCTGACAGGTAAACGATTCCTTATTTTCCTAATTTGTTTATGGTATCACACTTTATGTCTAAAGCATGTAACCATTTTAACCTTATCTTGGCATACAGTGTGAGATGTTATGCCTATATTTCTCTCATACTATTTTCCAGTTTTCCCAGCAGTTTTTTGTCAAATAGTAAGATCTTGTCCCAGAAGCTGTAGTCTTTGGGTTCATCAAATAGTAGATTACTATAGTCATGGAGTACTGTGTCTGGTGTACCCTAACCTATTCCACTGATCCACCATTCTATTTCTTAGACAGTACCAAATAGTCTTAATGACTGCTGCTTTATAATATAGCTCTAGATCTAGTATGGCTAGGCCACATTCCTTTGCATTTTTTTTTCCATCAATTCTCTTGATATTCTTGACCTTTTATTCTTCCAAATGAATTGTGTTATTTTTTCTAGCTCTTTAAGTTTTTTTTTAGTAGTTGGTTGGCATGGCACCGAATAAGTAAATTAATTTAGGCAGAACTGTCATTTTATTATATTAGCTTGGCCTACCCATAAGCAACTGATATTTTTCAATTATTTAGACGTGACTTTGTGTGAAAAGTGTTTTATAACTGTGTTCATATAGTTTCTGGGTTTGTCCTGGCAGGTAGACTCCCAAATATTTTATATTGTCTACAGTTATTTTAAATAGAATTTCTCTTTCTATCTCTTGCTCCTGGGTTTTATTAGTAATATATAGAAATGCTGATGATTTAAATGGGTTTATTTTATAGCCTGCAACTTTGCTAAAATTGTTAGTTACTTCAAGTAGCTTTGTAGTTGATTCTCTAAGCTTTTGTTTCCTCACTGCCCATTCTAATTCCTTCAATTTCTTTCTCTTCTCTTATTGCTCAAGCCAACATTTCCGGTACAGTGGTGAATTACAGTGATAATGGACATCCTTGTTTCACCCCTGATGTTATTGGGAAAACTTCTAGGTTATCCCCATTACATATAATGCTTGCTTTTGTTTTTAGATAAATGCTTCTTGTCATTTTAAGGAAAACTCCATTTATTCCTATGCTCTCTAGTGTTTTTAATAGGAATGGGTGCTATATTTAGACAAAAGCTTTTCTGCATCTATTGAGATAATCATATGATTTCTGTTCATTTCTTATTGATATAGTCAATTATGCTGATAGTTCACCTAATATCAAACCAGCCCTGCATTCCTGGTATAAACCCTATCTGGTCATAGTGCGTTATCCTCATAATAAACTGCTGTAATATTTTTGCTAAAGTCTTTATTAAAAATTTTTGCATCAATATTCACTACGGAAATTGGTCTATAATTTTCTTTTGGCTATTTTGGCTCTTCCTGGTTTAGGTATCAGCACCATATTTGTATCATAAAAGGAATTTGATAGGATTCCTTCATCACCTATTTTTCCAAATAGTTTATATAGTACTGGAATTAATTGTTCTTTGGCAGAATCCACTTGTAAATCAATTTGGCTTTGGAGATTTTTTTTCTTAGCGAATTCACTAATGGCTTGTTCAATTTCTTTTTCTGAAATGGGGTTAAGTATTTTATTTCCTCTTCTGTTAATGTGGGCAATTTATATTTTTGGTAAATATTAATCCATTTCACTTAGACTGTCAGATTTATTGGCATAGAGTTGGTCAAAATAGCTCCTAATTATCATTTTAATTTCCTCTTCACTGGTGGCGAATTTACCCTTTTCATTTTTGATACTGGTAGTTTGATTTTCTTTTTCTTTAAAAAATCAAATTGACCTAAAGTTTACCTATTTTGTTTGTTTTTTTCCCATAAAACCAGCTCTTAGTTTTATTTCTTAGTTCAATAATTTTTTAAATTTCAATTTTATTAATCTCTCCTTTCATTTTCAGAATGTCTAATTTGGTATTTAATTGGGGACTTTTAATCTGTTCTTTTTCTAGCTTTTTTCATTGCATGCCCAATTCACTGATCTCCTCTTTCTCTATTTTTATTCATGTAAGCATTTAGAGATATAAAATTTCCCCTAAGAACTGCTTTGGCTGTATCCCATAAGTTTTGGTATGTTGTCTCATTACTGTCATTCTCTTTGGTGATATTTTGATTGCTTCTATGGTTTGTTGTTTGACCCATTCATCCTGTAGGATTAGAATACTTCGATTCAAATTAATTTTTAGTCTACCTTTCCATGGCCCTTTATTACATGTAATTTTTTATTGCATTGTGATCTGAAAAGGACGCAATTAATATTTCTGCCTTTCTGCATTGGATTGTGAGATTTTTAATGCCCTAATACGTGGTCAATTTTTGGGTAGGTGCCATGTGCTGCCAAGAAAAAGGTATATTCCTTTCTGTCCCCATTCAGTTTTCTCCAGAGGGCTATCATATCTAACTTTTCTAAAATTCTATTCACCTCCTTAACTTCTTTTTTGTTTATTTTATGGTTACATTTATCTAATACTGAGAGGGGAAGGCTGAGGTCCCCCACTAGTATAATTTTGCTGTCTGTTTCTTCCTGCAACACATTTAACTTCTCTAAGAATCTGGATACTATACCACTTGTTGCATATGTCTAGTATTGATATTACTTCATTGTCTATGATACTTTTTAACAAGATGTAGTTTCCTTCCTTATCTCTTTTAATTAAATCTAATTTTGCTTTTGTTTTGTCTGAAAGTAGGATTACTATCCCTGCTTTTTTTTTTTTTTTAGCTGAAGCATAATATATTCTGCTCCAGCCTTTTATCTTTCCTCTGTGTGTATCTCTCTGCTCCAAATGTGTTTCTTGTAAACGAACATATTGTAGGATTCTGGTCTTTAATGTACTCTGATATTCACTTCTGTTTTATGGGAGAGTTCATCCCATTCACATTCATGATTACTATATCTTTCTCACCATCTTATTCTCCACACACCTCCCCCCCGCCCATTTATACTTTTCTCTCTCCTTTCATCTTTTCTCTCCTCAACAATGCTTTGCTTCTGACCACCACCTCCCCCCAATTTATCAGTCCCTGTTGCTTTTCTTTCCCTCTTTCCCTACTTCTGCCCTCCCTTCTATCCATTCCCCTCCCTTTTCTTTTCCCTTTCTCCTTCTACTTCCCTATAGCATAAGATAGATTTTTATACCCAACTGAATGTGTATGTTATTCCCTCTTTGAGCCAAATCTGATAAGAGTAAGATTCAAACAATGCTTGGGCCCCCCCCATCTTTTCCTCTACTGTAATGGGTCTTTCAGACGTCTACATGAGATGTAATTTACCCTATTTTGCCTCCCCCTTTCCTCTTCTCCCAATACAATCCCTTTTTTCAAGAATGACTGAAAGTCTCCTATTTCATTGAATATTCCTCTTTTCCCCTGAAAGATCATGCTCAGTTTTGCTGGGTAATTGATTCTTGCTTGTAATCCAAGCTCCTTTGCCTTCTGGAACATAATATTTCAAGCCCTCTGATCCTTCAAGGTAGAAGCTGGTAAGTGACATGTAATCCTGACTGTGGCTCCACAACATCTAAATTGTTTCTTTCTGGCTACTTGCAGTGTTTACTCCTTGACCTGATAATTCTGGAATTTGGCTACAATTTTCCCTGGAGTTTTCATTTTGGGATCTTTCAGGAGGTGATTGGTGGATTCTTTCTGTGACTATTTTACCCTCTGGTTCTAGGATATCAGGGCAGTTTTCCTTGATAATTTCTTGAAAGATGCTGTCCAAGCTCTTTTTTTTTTTATCATGGCTTTCAGGTAGTCCAATAATTCTTAAATTATTTCTCTTGCATCTATTTTCCAGGTCGGTTGTTTTTTCAATGAGGTCTTTTACATTTCCTTCTATTTTTCCATTATTTTGATTTTACTGAACTAATTCTTGATGTCTCATAGAGTCATTAGCTTTCACTTGCCCAATTTTAATATTTAAGCAATTATTTTCTTTAGTTAGCTTTTGTACCCCCTTTTCCAATTGGCCAATTCTACTTTTTAAGGAGTTGTTTTTTTCACTGGATTTTTTTCCCTATTTGGCCGATTGCATTTTTAAGGAATTCTTTTTTTGAGTCAATTTTTGTCCTTCCTTTTCCAAGCTGTTGACTATCTCTTGCATACCTCTCACTTCTTTTCCCAATTTTTCTTCTACCTCTCTTATTTGATTTTTAAAATCCTTTTTGAGCTCTTCCAAGGTTTTTTGGATGTGAGACCAATTCATATCTCCCTTTGAGCTTTTGGGTGTAAGTACATTAACAATGTTATCCTCTTCTGAATTTGTGTTTTGATCTTCCCTTTCACCATAGTAACTTTCTATGGGCAACGTTTGTTTTTGCTTCTTGCTCATTTTTCGGCCTATTTTGTGGTTTTTAAAGTTGAGCTCTCCTCCTGGGGCACAGGGGGCACTGCCCCAAGCTTCTTGTGCTGGGGGCTAGGGGGCTGGTCACTGGCTTTGTGCACTAGGGAGTCAGCTGCTGATGGTTTACTCACTACACTGATGTGGTCCAGGCCAGTTGTGCCTGTTGTTGTTTTCTGGTTTCTGAAGCTGGCAACTTGCCTTTTGTGCTGGGGCTGGAGGCCTCACAGCTGACCTGCTCAGCCAGGACCAAGGGGCCTCAGTTGCTGTTCTGTGCTGTGGTTAAGAGCTTCCCACTGGCTGCCAAGACACCATCTGCACTGGGCTGTGCTCCCCTTTTACCCAAATGAGAAAGCCATTTTCTGAAGTCCTCCGAAGGTATTTTAAGCTGGAAAATCATTTCACTCCATCTTTTTGTAGGTTCTGTTGCTCTAGAATCCATTTAGAGGTTTGATTTAATGCTGTTTCTGAGGGAAACTGGGGAGAGTTCAGGCAACTTCCTGGCTCCTCTCCATCTTAACAAGCTCTTTTAAAATACAAATAACACTGGAAAGGGGTAAGAAGGGAAATTTATGGTTCATACCTTGGTGTGAATTTATGTATAAGATGCTAACAACTAAAATTAAGACACTAAAGAAATGGGAGTTTTGAAGGGACAATTTGAGAAATGGGTACTACCCCAGGGAGAATATATTTGCATAGAATTATATGAAGAATTCTTAACCAGAATGCATTATGGAGTCAGTGGGTGCCTGGTAAAACAGAAATGAGAGATGGGACTAAAAATCCTAATTTTGCTCTGCCAGAGGATTGAGTTGTATGGACCTCATATGGAGTATAAGGAGTGGATGATAACGAGAAAATAAAACACCTAACAAATATCTGCTTCTTTGTCCTTTCTGGTCTCCCTCTCTAGAGAAAAAAAAATGTTTATAATATTAAGTGGTCTACTTTAAATGTACTAGAGACAGGTATTTATCAGTGCTCCTTACAATTCATTTCATCTAAAGTCATTCCAGGATATAAGGATTGTTGTCAGTACAAGATGCTGCTGAAAGTATTAGCTCCAAATTTCTCAGGAAATGAGCTGGACTCACATGCTTACTCAGTTGGTGTTTACACTGGTAGAGAGAACTCTCTTTCTACTTAGTAGCTATGGCATCACAATCCCATTTGTCGGCCTCAGGGTTCAATTATTCCCCAGGAAGCAAGTTCTCATGCATTTGCCAGGGAGTAGCACTCTTTCTTTTTTATTAAGTGAACTGAAATGAGGCTTTCTTCCTCTCCCATCACTTACAGCTTTCTAAACAAAAAGCCTCCATAGATCCCACTACTCCAAGAGGCCTTCAGCCAGACTGCTCCCTGGATCATGTTTCTGGAGGGTGGGAAGCCAGCATTAAAGAAAAACTGCTAGAGTACTATGAAACCTAAATGTGCAAGGACATAAAAGCGCAAAACAAAAGCTGAAAAGGCAAGCGGCTCCTTAAAGGGACCCAAAAAATAGAAGTTGGAGACACATGATAACCTAGGAAATCTATCAAGGAAGGACAGGTTTTAGAAAGTGATTGTTGAGTTACTGGTACAAAAGCCTAGTGTAGAAACAGCACTGTGGAACAATGAATGAGGGAGGTAGGCTGGCTTTTTGGAGAATTGATATAAGGAAGAGCAAGTGCATATAAGACTCCTTGTCACACCACTCAACTGTCCTGTTATTCAAAATATCCAATTTGTGAATTCACGGACCAATTTGTGTGTTCTTTTACATTACTCGTGTATGCAGTAAAGGCAGCATGGGATAATGGAGAGGTGGCTTCAAAGTCAGAAGACCAGGGTTTACATTCTGCCTCTGACACAAACTGGCTTCATAACACTGGGCAATTTGCCTTCTCAGCTCCTCAAGACTGCAAATGTCAGGGGGCAGTGTAGGCAGAGGAAGTTTACTTTCTTTGGAGTTCCTTACACCAAGAGAATTACAAGTCCAGTCCCTATCCCCTCATTCATTTAATATCAAAATATACAAATGTCTTTGTATTCTTCCATTCCAAATGCCTACTATGGCATTTTTGATTTCTTCATTTTGGAATATATCCTGTTTAGTTCAAAATACTTATGCCCAACTTAATCCACCCTATAGTAAAAATCTCATTTACTCAGACGTCATTATTATTAATTCCGTAGCACTTTAGGTTTGCAAAGTGCTTGATATAGATTGCCCAGTTTGTTACTCACAACGTTCCTATGAAGCAAATACCATGGTTGTCAATATCATCATTATTACCATCATCCCCATTTTATGGATGAGGAAACAGGGGCTCAGAGAGGTCAAGTGACTTGCCCATAATCACACAGCTAGTGAATGTCAGAGGTGGGATTCAAACCCTTCTAACTTCTCCTACTCTAAGTCTAATGTTCTTTTCACTCCACCACATCACCTTTCAGCATAACTCAGAATTCAGAATTTAGCCACAGGGTGAGGGAACTCAGCCAGAGGTAAAGTGTGGTCTGTAGACTAAAGTACCTTTTCCCTTTTTTATGACTAATTTTTTTAAATGACTAATTTATATGATGTTTTTGCTTTTTTTGCAAATTTTTTTTATTTTAAACTTAAATAGAAAATGAGAAAAGAAAAAAAATTGCCATGTATACAGCATACCATAAGAGAAGATTCAATATAAAACAATAAATTTCCATTTCAAGAAAAACTGTATAGTAAATACTACACATTATTTTCAAAGCTGCCCAGCTTTTCTTTGCTTCTTTGTTGGTTTTCTTTTGTTCTCTGATGTGCACTTTTTAACCTTATTTTTTTCCCTCCCTCCCCCCACCAAAGGCAGCTACAATGAAGCATGTGTATATATGTATGTGTGTATATACACACATATGCATAGATGTCTATAAACATGCACATACACATATAGGTAAGACCATACTGTGCTTACTTCCACCTGTCCTCTATTCCTCTGAAGGTGTTTACACCTGTCCTCTGTTTCTCTGAAGGTGGGCAGCATCTTCCTTCATAAGTCTAATTCTTTCTATGTTTCTCTAAATCACCCAGTTCAACATTTCCGACACCACAGCAGTATTCCAGCCCAAACACATGCTATCTGAGGGATTGTCTATCAAAGTTTTTTTTTTCTTCCAATTTTCTGTATTCCTTCTATTCTTGGCTACATCTGTTTTATTCATACAAGAAAATTTTAATTTAAAACAATCAAAATTATCCTTTTTACATTTCAACAATACTCTCACCTTACAATATAGTTTAAGGTCTGGTACTGCTGAATCTACTTCCTTTACATCTTTTTTCCTGGTTTCTTTGAAGTTCCTGACCTTTTGCTCTTCCAAATGAACTTCATTATTTTCTCTAACTCGGTAAAATAATTTTTTAGTAATTTAATTGAGATGACATTGAATAGATTAGTTAAAATTGTCATTTAAAAATTATATTGGCTTTACCTACCCATGAAGAATAGATACTACTTCAATTATTTAGATGTGAGTTTATTTGAATAAAAAGAGTTTTGTGTTTACATTCATATAGTTCCTGTGTCTGGTTTTGTTTTTTTTGGAGGGGGGAAGGCAGGGCAATTGGGGTTAATGACTTGCCCAAGGTCACACAGCTAGTAAGTGTGTCAAGTGTGTGAGGCTGGATTTAAACTCAGGTCCTCCTGACCCCAGGGCCAGTGCTCTACTCACTGCGCCACCTAGCAGCACTCCCTGTGTCTGTTTTGGCAGGTATAGGCCCAGGTATTTTATACTGTCTAGGTATTTTAATGGTCTAAAATAACACTGAATATTGCTGACATAGTGTAGTCTACTTTTCACTTTTGATTAAATCTATTTTAACTTTAACTCTGCCTGAGATCATTACTATCCTTTTTTTATATAATAAATTCTACTCCTGTCCTTTATTTTATCTTTGTGTGTATCTCTCATTTTTATGTTTCCTGAAAGCAACACATTGTTGAATTCAAATTTTTAATCCGCTATGCACTTCCATTTTATGGGTAAATTTGACCTATTCACATTCTCAGCTACAATTACTTGTCTATTTTCCTCCTTCCTATTTTTCCTCACTATCCTTCTCACCCTGTTTACACTATCTCTCCTCACTTCTCTACTTTACTTCTACCCGCTATCTTGCCTTCCTATTCCTTAGCCTACCCACCCCTCTAAAAGTCCCTCCCTTATCCTCTCCCCCCACCCAGCACACATGTGTGTAGTTCCCTCTTTAACCCATTCTGGATGAGAGTAAAGTTCCACCACTACCTGTCCTACCCGCTACTAGCTTCTTCTTTTTCAAATTTTCCTTTTATGCCTCATTTGTATGAGATGATTACTCCTTTTTATCTCTCTCTATGGTTTTGGTTTTTTTTAGAATCATCCCATCATATTCAGCTCAGCCCAAGGCTTTCTTTCAAACTATCAAATAATGATGACAATCATAAGAATACTGTTAATATTTTCACATATATATGAAGTAAACAATGAGTCCCTTATAATTGGTCTTTAATGTTTACCTTATATTTCTCCTGGATGTTATACGTCAAATTTTCCCTTAAATTCTGGGGTTTTTCCACAAAAACCTTAAAGTCTTTCAGTTTGTTAAATGTCCATTTTTTTCATCCAGGATTATACTTAACTTTGCTGGGTAAGTTACCGTTGGCCATAACCCCAGCTCTTTTGCTCTACAAAATATAGTATCCCAAGACCTACAGTCCTTACCAGTAGCTGGTAAGTCTTATGTAATCCTTATTGTAACTCCGTGATATTTAAATTATTTTTTTTCTTGTTGCTTCCAATATTTTCTCCTTTACCCGGGAGCTTTGAAATCTGGCTAGGATATTCCTCTAAGTTTTCCTCTTGGGATCATTTTGAGGTGATGATTGGTGGATTTTTTTTCTATTTCTGCTCAGCCTTCTTGTTCTAGAACTTCAGGGCAATTTTCCTTGATAATTTCTTGTAATATGTATCAAGATTCTTTTTTCATCATAATTTTCAGGTAGTCTGACTATTCTTACATTATTTCTCCTTGATCTATTCTCCAGATCAGTTGTTTTTCTGATGAGATGTTCCACTTTCTCTTCTATTTTTTCGCTCTTTTGATTTTGTTTTATGATTTCTTGGTGTCTTAAAACATTATTAGCTTCCCCCTTGCCCAATTCTAGTTTTCAAGGAATTATTTTCTTCCTTAAGTTTTTGATTCTCTATTTCAATTTGGTTGATTTTCTTTTCATAATTTTCTTGATTTTCCTGGATTGCTCTTATTTTTTTTTTCTAATTCTTCCTCAACCTCTCTTATTTGATTTTTAAAGTCCTTTTTAAATTCTTCCAAGAATTCTGTGTGCTTGGGGACCATTTGATGTTTCCCATTGAAAAAGGAGTAGCTTAAGCTCCATTATCTCCCCTCTGAATATGAACCCAGATCTTCTCTATCCCCACAGTAATTATCTATGGTTGGGTTCCTTCTCCTTTGTTTACTCATTTTTATTTACTTTTGTTTTATTTTGCTTCCAGCAGCTATTAGTGTAATGAAGTTGTAGTCTCGAGATATGGAGAATGATGTCCCAAGGCTAATGTCCTTCTTACTGTTATTTTCTGAGGTCTGTCTTGGGGCCCAGCCTTGGACTCTCCTCTCCACTCCTAAGCCACAGCTAGGGCCTCCAGTCACATTGTCCCGAAAGCGACCTTACTCTCTTCCAACTCTATGGTGGGCTGCAAACTACAGCCATCCTCTCTGCCCTGGAACTGAAACCAGGAACTCTGCTCTCCTGCAAGTGCCCACAGCCAACAGGGTCCCACTCCTTGCTACTGCACTCACCAAGTGTGTTAGCTCCTTCTCCCTGATGCTACAGCCTAGTATACTCCTGGTCAGCACAGCTGTACTTGGTGTCCCTCAACAGTGGAAGGTCCTTCAATCTTTTTCTACTCAGTTGTCACACCCACCCCACACTGTCTGCAAAATAAAAGTTTCTAAGGCTGAGGTTGTCTCTCAACCCAGCTGCCCCCAGGACTTGTTGTTCATTGATTCTGCAGAGTCAGCTTGGAGGTGTTTGTACTCTAAGGAACCTCTACCCCTGGAGGTCAGGTCTTTCCTGGTGTCTTCTCAAAATTGTCTTGGAAGGACAACTGCTTTACCTCCTGTTTATTTCTGCTGCTCTGAGGTGATGTTCTTTTTTTGTGGAGAAAATTTGGAAAGCTGAAAGCTTTCTGACCTGATCTTCCCAGGATCCTCTCTCAAAGTACTTTTTTCCAAAGGAAAGATTAGTGCACAAAGGGGAGTGAAAGAAGGGAAGCAGATTGTTTTATCTTGTTACTGTCTTGTTCAGTTCATATTTGACTCTTCATAACCCCATTGGGGTTTCCTTGGCAGAGATACTGGAGTGGTTTGCCATTTCCTTCTCCAGCTCATTTTACAGATGAAGAAACTGAGGCAAACAGAGCTAAGTGACTTGCCCAGGGTCTCACAGCTAATAAGGCTCTGAGGCAAGTTTGAACTCAAGAGGATGAGTCTTCCTGACTCCAGGCCGGGCACTGTATCCACTTTACCACTTAGTTGCCTAGGGTGGCAACAGACTGCTGCCCTTTTCATTATGCATATGTTCCCATCCCTCTCTATTTCCTCCACTTTTTCTCCCTCTTTATTCTCTCTTAGCCTACCAGTGCTGCCCTACCATGGCCACTCCACTTAGCCCTCACTAAAAAAATATTCTGGCCTGTGTATTAGAGAATCTCATACATGATTTAGTAGATGAGAATACTTTGAAATTAGCTCACTGATATTTATGGCCAATGTTGGCTTTTAACCTGATGAATCACTTAGGGAAAATAGAATATAGTATGAACAAGATTATGAACAGCGATAATTAGAGTTAAGGTACATAAAGTGATTGTTCTTTCTTTCCATCACTTTAAAGAAACCGCTCTAGAAGTTAGCAAGTGTTTGCAAACAAAAGTGTATTTGCATTTTAAATTTCTTTTTATCTATTTGTCAGTAAGGTATCCTCTGGACATGAAAAGGACACTGGTCTGGAAGCAAGGGACTTGGGTTCAAGTCTTGGAAAAGCCACTCAACTTTCTACATTTCACTTTTCTCATATACCAAAAGGGGAAACAAACACATGTTCTACCTGCCTACTACTTTGTAAACCTCTACAACACACTAAGTAAATGTGATGTGACTATCACAGGAGGTGAGGCAAGGCAGCATAGGGGATGAGAGCTGGCCATGCGGCCAAGCCCCACCTCCGGTTCACACTGCTTACCATACTTCACTTAGCCTCTCAGCACTTACCAGGCAACTTTCAAACTGGGAATAAACAAGGAGCTGCTAAACTGCACGGCTGAAGGAGTTTTCACACGGGGCATTCCCAACACCAATGAAATCAAAGGCCTGGACCTTCTACCCCCAATTCACCACCCTCTCCCCCCACAAACAAATCACCTAGAAAAGAAACTACGGTCTGCATTTTTCACTCAATTTGATAGGTCCTCTTTTTACCAAGCATTTTCTCATTAGTAAAATGAAAGGCTTTGGCCAAATGATTCCTAAGATGCCTTTCAATTCTAATATTATACCAGTCGTTGATTCTGCCTTAACACAACAGCATCATACAGCCAACAAAGATCATTTATTTATCAAACCATCTCATGGATCTGGAAGAAAAGGAAGAAAAGGAAATAAGTATTTCTTAGGCACCTGCTTTAGGCCAAGCACTGAGCCATGCATGTCACAATTATTATCTCATCTGATCCTCACAAGAACCCTGTGTGTGGGATGAAAGACCCTCATCAATTAAAAAAAATTAATTTTTAATAAGGAGCCACCTCAGGGTGGGAACAGAAATAAAATTTTATTCAATTCTTGAGAATAGGGCATCCTCTGCCAGAACAGATCTAGCAAGGGAGGCCAAGGCACAAGGAACAAAGCACCAATATTATACCTAACACAAGAGAATTCCTGCCCACCTCTGACCCTTTTCACCATTGACTGGGAGGCAGGTTACAATCTGAGCACGAAAAGCTAGACAAAGAACCGGGAAATCAAGGCACAGAAACTCCAATTCCCATCCCTTGGTTAATGATGACAACTCAGGTGACATCTGTAAATCTGAAGGAGAATGGGATAAGGGGAGGGGGAGACCCTCTCCATTCTTTTACAGTACCTTTACTGTAAAGGAAAGCAGGTCACAGTGACCCTGTTCTTACTGAGCAAATCTTTAAACCAGAACCAGAAGAACAAAAAAGTTCAGGGTAAAAAAAAAAAGAAACTTTCCTAGAGGCTGAGTAATCAGGCTCTCACAGCCTCAGAATTTTTCCACTTCCCTATTTCTTGATTTTTAATCATCTAAGTATAGATATGAATAGATATAGATATATATTTATATACATATATTCCCTGCGAAGTCTTCACATTTTATTTTCTCACTACCTCGCACACCTGGGGAATAGGTGCTCTTATTATCCCCGTTTTACTGATGAGGAAACTGAGTCAAAGACGTTAAGTGACTTGCCCAGGGTCATACAGCTGGCAAGTATATAAGGCCACATTTGAACTCAGTTACCTACTATAGTACCAGACTGAGAACAAGAAAGTAAACAAACAAAAAAAAAAGACATCATAGGGCCTGGATCTGGGATTTCATTGGTATAGGGATCAGGAAACACCTTCTACCAGCAAAGGTTGACACCTTTTTTCTGCAACTTATACTCCTGAAAGTTGCCTAAAACCCTGAAAAGGTGAAGTGACAATTCTTTTTGGCTTCAATAAATCTAACAAGCTTGGTTATCTGGTTTCAACATCAACAGGCATTTACTGAGCACATTCCTCAATGCTGGAAACACAAAGGCAAAAAAAGAAACAATCCCAGCTCTTAAAAAGGTTATGTGCTTATCAGTCCATAGCTATTAGAAGCAACAAATTAAAAGAAGCTACCACTACAGGCAAGGATACAATCACCAGAAGTGGCAACTTACAGAGAAACAGAGAAAAAAATTTTTTTTTCAAATAAATAAAAGAAATTTTAAAAGTACACTAGTCCAGGGTCACCTAACAAACACTCTACTCGTAACTATAACCTACTATTATTAATGTATACAACATTTAGCACAAGAGCACTGAGCCACCAAGAAAACGTTACATTAATCTTCACTAAAATCCTTACCTGATGCTTCATTGTGTTTTGGAATTAACCCTTGAAGTCTTGAAAGCTATGCTAGGGGGCTGCACGTTCTGAAAGATTCTACCAAACTGTGGGGGAGGGGGTGGGAACCTTTGGACATGAGTCCAGTAAAAAACTGTGTTTGTTATCTGGGGACCACTAGCTGAGCTAAATTTGGAGAGGCTCATCAACAAGACCATCACCGAATAATTTTTTGGAGGGATTTTAATCTGTATCAATTAAGTACCCATGCTGATGAAATCAGATTTTTAAAGGCGACAGAAATGTTCTTCACTGTTACAAAAAGTGCTGCTGCAAAAGAATATTGTACACAGTAAGAGCAATATCATATGATGATCAACTGTGAATGACTTTGCTTTTTTCGGCAATACAACGATCCAAGACAATTCCAAAGGACTCATGATGAAAAAATACTATACATCTCCAGAGAAAGAATTGATTAAGTCAGAATGCAGATCAAACCATGCTATTTTTTGCTTTATTTTTGGGGGGGTGGGTTTTTTGTTTGTGTTTTCATAACATAACTAACATGTAAATGTTTTGCATGATTGCACACATAAAACCTATATCAAATTGTCATCTCAGGGAGGGGGGAGTGGAAGGAGAGAGGGAGAAAATTTGGAACTCAAAAATTTTAAAAACGAAGTGTAAAAAATGGGAGGAGGAGTTTTGTTTCCACAGAATTGAAGGTGTACCTTTCCCCTCCCCCACCCCAGCTTTAGCAGAAACCAGGCCTCAGGTTGGTCAGGTGAAAGGTCAGAGGCTTGTATCTGGCCAATGAAGAGTCTTGTGGGAGATTTGAGGTGAGGGTCTATTAAAGGACTGGCATCCATCTGAGTCCTTTGTACTTTCTCCTGTACTCTGTTCAGGGGAGGTACCCATTTATTCAGGGGGAATAAATGTAAATTATAATTAAAACGTTCCTGACTTCCCAACGAGTCTTGCTTATTCCTAGACAATGTATGTTTCTAATACGAAGTTAATAATTGCTTTTACATGTAATTGAGAAAAAATATTCAAGAAGGTACAGTTATAAATATTTTGGTATATATCAAATCTTTCTGTCTTTGATCACCTTAGAGTAGGTATGATGGGGTTTAGACTATGGGAACCCCCTTGGGCCCCAAAAGAATTTGGGTCCTTTTTGAGAGGGAAATGATGGGGTTTAGACTGTGGGAACCCCCTTGAACCCCAAAAGAATTTGGGTCCTATTTGAGGGGGGAATGATGGGGTATAGACTGTGGGAATCCCCTTGAGCCCCACTCTGAATCTTCCCACTTCATCTAGCTTTTTGTGCCCAAATAGCCTAGCCTAGGCTTGAGTAGAGATTTGGGGTTGAGGGGTCCTCGACACCCCAAAGTACAGCCATGCCAGGTCCTGCTGAAAGAATTCAACCAAAGCCTTCTCAGCCAAAGAAGTTTATTAAGAGTTTGCCATAGTTGGTTCTCTTAAGAAATCCCACCTTTTGACGTCTGTTTTCAGAAGTGGGCCAGATTCAATCTACTGAGCTGATTGAATCTGAGAGCCTTCATAGAGGCAAGATGAGACTTATATACACAAATATTGTAGGAGGGGTCTAGGATGGTCTTGAGTAGTCTGGGATAACTAGAGGAGGGGTTTAGAATGGACTGGGGTGACTGGGGTGAGGTCAGACTCCAGGGTGGGAAATAGCTGAAGGCTGCCTGGAGACAACAGACAATAAGAGAGCTAGGGTATAGATATTTTGATCACTATCACCGGTGGGAAACAGCCAGAAGGCAATCCAGAGATAACCAAACAATGGAAGGCTAGGCTAGGCTATTTGGGCATGAAAAGCTAGATCAAGTGGGAAGATTCAGGATGGGGCTCAAGGGGGTTCCCACAGACTGTATTCCAGGTTCAAGGGGGTTTCCCAGAGACTGTACCCTCATTAGGTATATGCCTAGCATTAAGATCTCTGGGTCAAAGAATATAGACATTTCAAGCATTTTCTTTACATAATCCCAAACTACTTTCCAGAACTGGGCATGACCAATATTTGTGAAAAATGCTTAGCACAGTCCTTGGCACAAAGTAGGTACTATATAAATGCTTATTCCTTTTCTCCTCCCCTTTCCATTACCTACCTCAAACTGGATTATTTGTAGATACTTGGATGTACATTCATGTTTATTAAAAGCACTTTATACTTATGTAGTACATAAAGTTCTATATAAATGTAACCTATCATTACTATACATGATATGACACCAATTTGCACAACCTTGGAACAAACTCAGTCATTTGTGCTTCATGGAAATTTTCTAGAGCTGGGAAAAAGGTCACCCCTAGTCCTGCCGTGGAAGATTTAGAACCAGCCACAACCCTTAGGGTTAACAAAGGCAGCACCAAGAACTTGGGAGCCAACTTTCCTTCCAGCAGTTTACCCAGACAAATGGGCCAGGGTGGGGGTGGGGTGGGCTACAGAGCCTATTCAAATTCCAAACAGCACATTTCTAACTGAAGAGGAAATAATTTCAAAACTTCCGCTACCTCCTCTTAGATAATGCCATCAATATTAGTACCTTGTACATTAAGTGCCAAAAAAACAAAACAAAATACTTAAACAAATGATTCCATTTAAGGGATTACCCTGAAAATATACTTTGGAAAACACTCTCCTAGAGATTCCAACTAAAACACTTCTCATTGTATACAACATAGTAGGGGGCAGTGAAAAAGGGCACTGGCTCTTTTTAGAGTTAGAAGGCTTCAGTTCAGATCCCAGCTCTGCCATTTATACTCTGATCTTTGGCAAACTGCTTAACCTCTCTGGGACTCAGATCCTCACTGCACTCAATCTCTATGGTTCCTTTCAGCTCTAAATCTATAATCCTAAATCATATTCCAAAGACCTAAATATGAGACATTACAACTTGTATACATCAAGTAACTTAATTATAGCCAATATTAAATTTAGCAGCTTTTCAGCAATTGAATATAATAGATACCCATATCTAAGACTCAAAAAGGGTTTTCTTTTTCATACCCAGAGACAGCAGTTTTTAGTATAAACTATGTAGCTGTCCAGAGCAGCCAAAATATAATCCCCAAATAGGTACTATGTTTGACCTACAAATGTGTCTTTGCATTGTTGTATATGAGAAAACATTCTTCTAGAGAGGAGGTTCTTAATCTTTTTTGTATCATGGACTGGGCTGGCAAAACTTAAGACTTCTCAGAATGTTTTCAAAAGCATAAAATAAAATGCACAGGATTACAATGGAAATGAAATGTACTGAAATGCAGTTATCAAAATATTAAGAAAAACCCCAACAAATTTATGAATGCCAGGTTAAAACCCCTTGCCTACAGTGTAAGAATTTATCTATTCTATCAGTCACAGATTTGAAAGCTAGAAGTCATCTAAATCGGCACACCTAACAAATGAGGAAATTTAGGCTCAAAGAGATATTATGTGACTTGCCCATATCATAAAATTAGCTATAATAGAACTGGACCTAAAATTGGTCTCTCTACAATACTAAAGGTCTCTGATGAAATCTAAGTTTTAAGAAAGTTCTGTGAATGGTTCTATGCTGTGTGGGTTGGAGAACTGTGAAGACTTCACAGGGTATGGTCTAATGGAGAGGTTTTGGGATTTGGCCTTGTAATTTTGGGAAGGCATGCCCTTCCCTCTCTCTCTCTCAGATGTTAGAAGATAATGAACTTCCTGTGAGCTATTTGTTCTCTGCTCTGGGAAGGGTCTCTCCTTCCCCCATCCCATTTCTCCTCCTAGACTTTCAGACGCCACCCTGGCAGTTGAGTTCTGATAGGGAAAAACCTGGACGAACGGGATCAATCTTGGTCCTCTGTGTAGTTTTCGCGCCTACACTGTAAGCCCGCCTCTCAGTCAACGGTGAGAAGGGATAGAGGTGAGTGAGAATCTTTTTCATTAAGACTATAAATTAGGGCAGGTTCTCTTTTACCTCGCCTCCTCCCTTACGGAGGTGTGTCCGAGTCTTGCAAGGCTTGTAGAATAAAATTTACTTTGTTTCTCTTAAAGATGTCTCTCCTATTATTTAAAGATTCTGTCCCATACAATGCCCTGATAACCTGTTTTGTGAATGTTACCATATGACTAGAACAAGTATCTAAATAATTATTCCCATTGATGTGACGGGGAAGTGAAGGAAGTGAGAAATTAATGATGCAGATAACCTAAAAGCATATCCAAAAATGATGTATAGTTGGCTTTAGAACTTACTTCTGTACTTGTATTTGAATAGTTCTGTCTAATGTCTTGGGAATTCTTAACAAGATGAGTCACTACAAGCTCAATGAGTCAGCAGTGTGATATGGCAGCCAAATTTAATGAGTCTCTAGGCTACATTAATAGAAATACAGTGTCCGAAGCAAAGGAGCAATAGTGCTCTGCATTCTACACTACCGGATCCCATCTGTATCATATGTCCAACTCTGGTATCACATTTTTGAACGAACCTTGACAAGGAATGTATCCAGAAGAGGGCAACTAATATATTCAGGGAATTCAAAATCAAGCCATGTGAGATCACTTGAAAGAACTGGGGATATTTAGTCTAGAGAAAAGAAAATTCATGGATAATATTGTAACTGTTGTCAAAATAAACATGTTATATATAAGATAATTAGACTTGCTCAGCTTGACTGCAGAGCTGTGATTCATGGATAGATTTTAGCTTAATATAAAGAAAAAAGGAGGCAGCACGGCACAGCGGATATACTGGGCCTGAGCTTCAGCAACACTTGAGCTCGGGTCCTACCTGGGAACATACACTGGCTCTGTGACTAAGCAAATCACTTAACCTCTTTATGTCAGAGACAAGTCTTCAAGATTACAGTGTGCGTAACAGCTGCTCAACTGCACTGGTAAAGAGTGTTTCCTACACCAAAGGAAAGCACAGGTATGGACCAGGATGAAAAATTTGCTAACTGTTGCTGTTCAGTCATGTCCAACTCTTTGTGATCCCATTTGGGGTTTCTTGATACTGGAGTGGTTTGCCATTTCCTTCTCCTCATTTTACAAATAAGGAACTGAAGCAAACAGTGTTAAGTGATTTGTCCAGAATCACACAGCAAGTGTCTTGAGCCAAACTTGAACTCAGGTCTTCCTGACTCCATGACCAACACTCTATCCACTGTGCCACCTAGCTACCCCTAACAATCAGAGCTGTCCAAAAATGGAATGGAATGCCCCATGAGGTAGATAATTTTCTATCACTGGACATCTTCAAGTAGACTGGATGATCATTTTTCATTGATGTTGTAGACAAGATTCATGCTTTAGGCATGGGCTGAGCTAGATGAGCTCGTAAGATCATTAAAAAAAAAGACTTTTATTGCTGTCTTTTCTTTTTATGTCACTTAGATTTCCCCATATCTCCTCTCCCAGTGAGCAATCCCTTTTATAAGTTTTTTTAAATTTCAAAAAGACAATAAAAATTCAGCAAAACTCATCAATATAATTGAAAACTAATGTTATTTATATGCTGTGCACTCTCCCTTCCTACTCCTCCCCCAGCCCCTCGTCCCCTGCCCCTACAAAGAAGCAGGGTGACAAGACTTTTCATCTTCTCTTTGAGGCCAAGTTTGCTCTTTATACATTTGCAGTATTCATTTTTGACTGTTCTGTGGTGGTTCTTTTTATTTACATTGTTGCAGCCATTGTAATTTATGGTTTTCCTGGCTCTGCTTACTTCCCTTTGTATCAGATGTCAGTCTTTCCATGCTTCTCGGTATTCATCATATTCGTTGTTTCCTATATGTGGAACATTTTATGCCATTTTATATAATTTTTAATTTCAACCAGACCCAGAGCCTGAATTAATGAGTAACTGGAAGAAGATCCAGGACCTGGGCTTCTTTGTTCTGTAGAGTTGCTCAGGAAATACCCTTACCACTGTCAACAGGGCCAGATCAGACTGACCTAAGGACATTCTTACCCCTGTTAGCCACTAAGAAGACCACCTCACTTAATGTTCTATGGATATATACTTTAACTGACCTTTGTCTACACTCTTGTCTTTACAAACCGATTCCATTAAGGAAAATCCTCTTCTTGTATCATGGTTAAACATACATGGGGGTCATAAAAGTGAGGTAACATAGGCTTGCTGGGTCTGCTAAAATAACATATATACATTTTCTCATTCCTTTGTTCAGACAGCCAGAACTTATGCTCTGACTCCTTGTACGTACAAGTAAGCTATCTTAGCTATGCTTCAAAGGAAAAAACATGGATTTTTCTATCACCTAGCTCTGTTGTTTCCTTCAACCAAATTTTCAGGTTCAACATATAGCGCAGTAATATTCTATTATATTCATGTACAATTGGTTTAGTCATCCCTAGGCCAGTTCTAAGTTTACGAATCTATGACGGTATAATACCACACTATTTTTATGCTCATGGAACTCTGACTTTCACTAGAGGACAATGTCCCTGGATGATTCTTCATATCATCCAAACATCCTGAGCCAGGAAGACTTAGTATGATAATTGCTTTCTGTTGCAACTTGCAGATTCTCCCTCTGCTACCATTACTCAATAGTTCCACCTTTGAGGGTCCCTCACTCCATTCTTCTCTATCTCCTGGTCTAGGGCACTGCTGCTGTTTACTCACTGTCCTTCCTTTCTTAAGTACCTCAGCACATAGCTCACAATGTCATCTCCAACAATTCCCCACCTCCTAATTAAGGACTTCAAACTGATGTCCCTTCAAATACTCTGGTCTCTCAGTTATCAACCTCAAATCCCATGGGGGACATTTTTAAAGGAAACTGATTATGGTGAGGGCTGGAAGTGGCAACAGATAACATACCTGAAAAACTGTATAATCTTAATTTTTTGTTATTCTGAACTCAGCAAACACCAATAAGCATAAGCATTTCCACATACACAAAAGAGAATTGTACATAAAATTATGAATTTTTATTATGTACCCCTTTCTTTTAAAAAAATCAAGTTTCAAAGCTCTCCTACTTGTCTGTTTCCTAATATCCTTCTGTTCTCTTTTGTACCTAAAAAAGTTACTATTACTATCTTTTCTTCCTTTTCTTTGGAGGGCAGGGCAATCATTATTGCTAGTTCCCCTCTACCTCCCAAGTCTCCTCCTCCAATTAAAAAAGACAATCTTTTAACAAGCAGGAATAGTCAAGCAAAAGAAATCCATAAAACAGCCACATCAAAAAATGTTTATCTCAATTTGTACCATGAATCTCATTGTCAGGTGATAGGTGGCATCTTTCATCATCAGTCCTTGGGATTTGTAAATAGTTATTGCTTTGAAAAGTTCTTAAATCAGGACTAACATCTTCACTGTCAGCCACCCAAAAAGATAGTCATATATTGGTCCTCACATCACACATAACTGTGCCATCTTTATGATACTGAGCTCTGAAATTTCTTAACAATTCAGAAGAGTACAATTTCCTGTTTTAATTTTTGTCCATAAAAGTATTTTTATGTAACCTTTCAATAATATCCAGCAGTATCCACAGAACAAGCATAATCCCCTTTCCAAAAGGCATTTTAGAAGACCACTATCAGATTATCCCCTAAATTTTCTTTTCTCCATGTTAATCTCTGGTCCTTTCATATGGCACGATTCTGAATCTCATCATCCTAAACGTCCTAACTTTCCAGTTTGTCAATGTTCCCTCTAAATACGTGGTGCCCAGACTGAGCACAATACTCTAGATCAGGTCTAGCCAACATCAATACTGTCATCTTCCTTGTCCTGGGCACTAGATTTCTATGAACATAGCTTAAGATTGCATCAGCTTTGAGGAAGTAGCCATGCCACACTGCTGACTTACATTGATCTGGAAGTCAAGTAAAACTCAGAAATAATTTTTTACATGAACTGCTGCTAAGATAGGTCTCCCCCATCCTATTACGTCACTCTTTTTTAACAGATGCCTTTTGTTTTTACATTATATTCATTTACATTGCATTACTTCTATCCACTTTAAGGCCAGGACAACATTTTTTATCTACCATTTCTGCCGGTGTGGCTGCGGGTTCCTGGGGCCTGAGCTCTGCAGGGGCTCTCGCTGGAAGGCCTAGAGACAATGTTAGAAGTTCACAGTTAAGGAGTATAATTGAAGCTGTCTCTTTTTATACCTTTTAAACTGATGCAACATTCTCCTAGGAGTTTTCTTTTGGGGATCTATTTGAGGAGAAGATCGGTGGATTCTTTCAATTTCTATTTTATCCTCTGGCTCTAGACTATCAGGGCAATTCACCTTGATCATTTCTTGAAAGATGACAGCTAGGCTCTTTTTTTGATCATGGCTTTCAGGTAGTCCAATAATTTTTAAATTATCTCTCCTGGATCTATTTTCTAGGTCAGTGGTTTTTCCAATGAGATATTTCACATTGTCTTCCATTTTTTCATTCCTTTGGTTCTGTTTTATAATATCTTGATTTCTCATAAAGTCATTAGCTTCCACTTGCTCCAATCTCATTTTTAAGGTAGTATTTTCTTCAATGGTCTTTTGGACCTCCTTTTCCATTTGGCTAATTCTGCCTTTCAAGACATTCTTCTCCTCATTGGCTTTTTGGAGCTCTTTTGAACATTTGAGTTAGTCTATTTTTTAAAGTGTTGTTCTCTTCAATATTTTTTTTCAGTATTTCTTTGGGTCTCCTTTAGCAAGTCATTGATTTTTCATGGTTTTCTTCCATCATTCTCATTTCTCCTCCCAATTTTTCCTCTACTTCTCTAACTTGCTTTTCCAACTCCTTTTTGAGCTCTTCCATGGCCTGAGACCAGTTCATATTTTTCTTGGAGGCTTTTGGTATAGGCTCTTGGACTTTGTTGACTTCTTCTGGCTGTATGTTTTGGTCTTCTTTGTCACCAAAGAAGGATTCCAAAGTCTGAGACTGAATCTGGGTGTGTTTTCGCTGCCTGGCCATGTTCCCAGCCAACTTACTTGACCCTTGAGTTTTTCGTCGGGGTATGACTGCTTATAGAGCAAAGAGTACTTTGTTCCAAGCTTGAGGGGATGCGCTGTTGATTTCAGAGCTATTTCTATACAGCTAGCTCTGCCACACCAGCACTCCTCCTTCCCCAAGAACCACCAACCCGGACCTGACGCAAATCTTAAGGAGGCTCTGCACTCCTGCTCTGATCCGCCACTTAATTCCTCCCACCACATGGGCCTGGGGCCAGAAGTAACTGTAGCTGTAGTTCTGTAGCTGCACCTCCCTCGCTGCCCCTGGGGCAGTGGCCGAACCACAAACTCTGTCCCCTGTGGCTTTTCCCACTAACCTTCTCTGTTGTCTTTGGTGTTTGTGGGTTGAGAAGTCTGGTAACTGCCACAGCTCACTGATTCAGGGTGCTAGGGCCTGTCCTGCCTGGCTCCTGGTCTGGTTGGTCCTGCTGCCTCCCATGCTGAGCTCTGCTCCCCTCCACTCCATGCAGGATAGACCTCATCCAGGGACCATCCAGGCTGTCCTGGGCTGGATCCCTGCTTCCCTCTGCTATTTTGTGGGTTCTGAAGTTCTAGAATTTGTTCAGAGCCATTTTTTTTATAGGTTTTTGGAGGGACGTGGTGGGGAGTTCATGCAAGTCCCTGCTTTCCAGCCGCCATCTTGGCTCCACGACTGTACCTTGACAGCATCTTTCAAGAAATTATCAAGGAAATCTGCAGAGAAGCACCAACATCTGGGTTTTCAAAGCCAGGGGGAGGGGCTCCTTAACAGCAGCTACCTACAGTCTTGTCACCAACATTCTTTCAATGAGTGCGCTCCCCGATGCAACATTCTTGATCCCTAGCAAATCAGCTGGGGTGCAATTGGCACATTTACCCTTATCTCCAATTCCATGATGGTCTCCGAGATCCTGGGGACAATCAAGCAGTTATCTTTCAAATGAATCTCAAAGTCTACATGGCACAGCATCCAATGACCTCTCAAACATCACGCAAGTCCTAAACAGTCCTTTTAGCACAGGTTTTTTAGATAATCCCAAAATTGAAGTGTGGGGGAGGGGGACAGTTTATTGTATATGCTGTCAGACACAGGCCTTATGGCAGTTGGTTTTGCCTGGTTTTTTTTCCCTGTTATAAGGGTTGATTCTACTGGGATGTGACTCTACTGTAAAAAAAACAAACAAAAAAAATCAATAAAACATTAAATTTGTTTTGCTCATTTGAGATGTTTTTAGACCCTGTGTCTTTCCATCTAATATGTCAGCTACCCATTCCAGCTTTGTATTACATCAGGTTTGTCAGGCATGGCTTCTATATTATAATCCAAGTCACTGATTTTTTTTTAATTGGACATGATAGAACTGAAGACAGAGCCATGTGACACACCACTAGGAACCAGGCTACCAAAGTACATAACTGAACCAAGGTCCAGCTGCCATATCTCTACTTTGTCCACAAGAATACCATAAGAGACTTGTCAACTGAACTCAAGATATAATCTGTCTACAGCATTTCTCTAAAAGCTTAGCACTGCTCCCTTGTTAGTCCCTTTAGTAAAATGTTTTCATGAATTGCTATCCCACACATCCCCAAATTCATTACCCGGTGGCTAACTTTTTGATGATGAACTTCTACAACTTTAATTAGGTTAGATCCCTAACAGCCCACACAGTCCTGTGGGGATTAAAATTGTCCACCCTACAATAAAAGAAACTGAGGCAAAGCTCTGAGCCAACGGCATTTTATTAAAGGATCCATGGTCCCCTCTAATGAAGTGAGCCTCAGATCTTCCTCATGATCTAAGATGTCCCCTTCTTCCAGAACCTTTTATTTATAGTATTTGATACCGAGATATTCAAAAGAGGCATGGTAAAACACAGAATTTCATTGGTTGATAGACCTTGCTCTTGAGAGACAAAAATGACATATTAGTGTGGGTGGGGTGAGGGTGTGTCACATATTGGGTGAAGCATAGAGCATCTCCATTAAGTTGTCATAAGATGATCACCTGCTCACATTTGACAGAAGAGAATGGTTCAGAGGTGCAAAAATAAATTGGAGGACTTTCCATGTAATTGAGTCACCTCAGCCACATTGGGCTTGGTCACCATGATAAGGAAAAACAAAGGTGGAGGGCATCTAGCTAGTTTTCTATGATTATTCAAGTGATCTTACAATCTGTAGCTCATAGCTCTGGGTCCTAATATACAGAACTTATAACTGCTACCCCTATGGAATCATATCAAATTGTTGATACTGATTGGAATAGAGTAGGGGTCAGATGAATAATTTTTCACATTCCATTGTTAGGATTGTACCAGTCTAGTGTCCCTATCATAAAAGGAAATTAATAATATTCTTGAATTCCTACTGGTCTTGTCAATAACACTTATTTGGCACTTAATCATATGCTTCCTAGGATTTTCTTTTTAAACTGTGACATGTATGCCCTGTCTCTGTATGCTACAGAGGAAAATATGCAGACTGCCCTAGAGTTAGATGGTAGGAGATGCTGGTTTAAGCAAGGCTTTGCCACTAGCCAGCTATGACTTTAAGCAAATTATTTTCATTTCCTTGGGTCTCCGTTTCTTTATGATAAAATGAAGGGGTTAAATTAGATGACCTTGAAAGTCCCTATCCTGGCTTTAGGTCTAAGTTCAGTTCCTTAAGAATAAGATCTAGCTAGGACTTGACTCTCAAATATTTATTGAATGAATAGAGGAGTTTTAAATCTTCAAGATACAAAGCCAGAACGTGAAAAAGATGGACTAGAAGAATGAGGATGAGTTAACTTCACCAAGTAGAGCTATTTTTAATTTTTAGTTTTTTAGGGGGGCCACCTGACTTCCAACCACACAGAGGCTCTTTCAAAGAGAAAATGCCTCTTTAAAGACAATTTATCCTACTTCTCCCATCTTCTCATTCATATTAGATCTATTCTTTGCACAATAGAAACAAAGATGCTAATTGATTGGGGAATGGCTCAACAAATTATGGTACATAAATGTAAGGGACTATTACTGTGCTGTAAAAAATGATGAATATGACAAATACAGAGAAGTATGTGGAAAGACATTAGCTAATAAATGGTGAAATAAACAGAACAAGAAAACAATATACACAGTGACTACAACATAAATGAAAACAATAACCACATAACAGTTGAAAGTGAATGTCATAACATTATGAAAAGATCTCTATTTCCTTTCCAGAAGTGGGACTCCTTACACAGATGTGAAACACTTGTACATATTTTCAGATTTTTTTCAATGTACAGTTTTTCTGATTTTTTTTTCTCTTCTTCGTCTTTTTCTTTTGAAAAATATTCTTTGTCAGGCAGCTAGGTGGCACAGTGAGAACACCTGCCCTGGAGTCAGGAGGACCTGAGTTCAAATCCAGTCTCAGACACTTGACACACTAGCTGTGTGACCTTGGGCAAGTCACTTAACCCCAACTGCCCTGCCTTCCCCCTTCAAAAAAAAAAATAACAAAAAATATTCTTAGGAGGAATGATACAGGGGGAAATGTAGGCAATGTAAAAATAAAAGATGACAATAAATTTATTTTTTTAAAAGTCTACAATGAAAAAAATACATTTAAAAAACCTACTCTTTACCTTTATTATAATCTCTGGTCCCTTGATCCATCCCTATTCTCCAAGGCCATCTTTCTTATTTTGTCTTGACTTATTTCCAAACTTACCCCTGATCTCATGGACTGCCTCAATCAACATGCATTTGTCATGCCAGGCATTGTTAGGCATACAAATACAAACAATGAAATAACTCCTTTTCCTAATGTAGGAGACAATTATATATAGAATAACTATAAAGAGAACAAATAGAAATAAATACAAGATACTTGGGAAGAAGACTAAGCAGGTAAGGAGATCAGGAAAGGATTCACTAAAAGGCAGTGTCTAAACTGCATCCTGAAGGAGAAAAAGGATTCTATGAAGTAGAGAGAGGGAGCATATTACAAGTGCAAGGGAAAGCCAATGAAGAGGCAAGACACATGTGTGAGAAAGGGAAAGACAGCCACTTTAGCTGGGTTAGAATATAGGAGGGGGACTAATATACAAAGAAGAGAGAAGGACAGGTTAGGGCCAAGTTATAAAAGGCTTCAAAAGGTAAACAGGACAGTTTATATTTTATCAGGGGGCAACAGGAACTGAGACCACTGGAATTTTTTGAGTAAGAGAGTGACATGGTCAGATCTGCACTTAAGGAAAATGACTTTAGCATGTGCGTGGAAGATGACCTAGACCTCAGACAGGGATACTAACTAAGAGGGTGGGCAAAAGTTGCTAAGGCTTGAACTGATGGGTGATTATATGAAAATGGTTGTGAGGGATGTGGTAAAGGTAGAAACAGCAAGATTTGCAGCTAGCTAAATATTTCCCCCCAAACCTTCCTCCTTACTACTTCCCTACTGCTGTAGAGGGTAACACCATCCACCCAGTCCCTTAGGCTTACAACCTAGAAGTCATCCTGAATTTCTCACTATCTCTCATCCTCCATATCTAAGCTGTCGCCAAAGCCTGTGGATTTCACCTTCGCAAGATCTCTCTAATACCCTCCCTTTTCTCCTCTGACACTTTCACATCACTTCATGCCTGGATTAGTGCAATAGCCTGCTGGTGTGACTGCCTGTCCTCAAGTCTCTCTACACTCCAATCCACCCTCTATGCAGCCACTAGTGAGGTTCCTAAAGCACCAGTGTGATACAATGTCATCCACTTACCCAATAAACTACAGTGGCTCCCTATTGCCTTGAGGAGCAAATGTTCTACTTAGCATCTGAAGCCCTTCATAACCTAGCCCCCTCCTACCTTTCCAGTCTTCTTACACCTTACTCCCAGACATATACTCTTGATCCAGTGACACTGGCCTCCTGGCTGTTCCTAGAACAAGAGGTTCCATCTCTTGGCTCCAGGCAAATCTCTTCTTGAGAGTAAGGACTATCTTTTCCTCTTTTTATATACCCAGCACTTATCACAGTACCTGGCACACGGTGAGTATAATAAATTTATATAATAAATGTTTATTGATTGGTGAGGTAAGGAAGAGGAACTGAGGATTAACATCAAGGTTATATACCTGAATGATGTGCCTTCAACAGAAACAGGAAGCTTGGGAATAGTGGTGGTTTTAGGGAAAAGGATAGTCTGCTCTGAACATATTAGTTCTGAGATTTCCATGGGTTATCCAGTTTGAAATGTCCAACAGGTAGACAATGATGTAGAACATGAGCTCAGTAGAGAGACTAAAGCTGGATGGATATATTGATTGGGAATCATTTGAATAGAGATAATAACTGAACCCATGGGATCTGATGAGATCACTGAGAGGGAAGAAGACCCAGGACAGAGCTTTAGGGAACGCCCCAGGTAGTGGCCACAATATGAACGATGATGTATGTAGCAAAGGACAATGAGAGGGTGCAATCAGATGGGGGAGACTCAAGAGAGAAGAGGGTCACAAAAACCCAGAGAGGAAAGAATATCCAGGAGGAGAAAGAGGTGAATAGGTCAAATGTAGCAAAGACAAGGATGAAGACCAAGAAAAGACTATCATATTTGCAACTGAGGGCTCACTGGTAACTCTGGAGAGACCCACTCAGTTTGATGATTAGAGCAATAGTTAGATGGTAAAGGTTTTAAGAAGTGAGAGGAAGCTTAGGCAGAAAATGTAGATAGCTCTTCCTGTCTACAGCCTAAAAAAAGCAGAAATGGCAAGGTCTAGTGAAAAATTTTTTAAGGATAGGGAAAACCTGGGCACATTTGGAGGCAGTAGGGAAGGAAACAGCATATGAGGAGGTTGAAGATTCAGAGGTGGGAGATGATTTAGGTTGTGACCTGCTAGAGAATAGGATGGGATAGGATTATGTGCACACATAAAAGGGCTGACAAAAAGGGCTACTTCATTATCAGGGTAAAAGAGGCAAAAATCAAGGGGTTTTGAGATGAACAGTTAGAAAAGAGCAGCTCATGGCAAATGCCCTCAATTTTCTTAGCAAAATGAAAGGCAAGGTACTCAGCTAAGAAAAGGGTGGGAGAAAGTGTAGGATGCTTGCTTATAGAAGAGAAAGTCTGGAAGAGTTTATGAGAAGTCAGTTAACAAGCATTATTAAGTGCTTATTCTATGACAGGGCTGTCCAAAATGCAGGCCGCCTATAAGCATAGAAATTTACATAAATGCTTTAGTAAAGGAATACCACAGAGCTCTCACTAAAATGGCAAATCAAAATATATCGTCTATTGTTTCAACAAAAACCTAAGGTTGGACAGCCCTGATCTAAGCCTTCAGTTAGTAACATTTTTGCTGGCAGAGGGTCTTTGCCTCAATGTCGATAGCTGCTGACTGATCAGGGTGGTGGTTACTGAAGGTTGGGGTGTTTGTAGCATTTTCTTAAAGTAAGACAACAATGAAGTTTGCCAAATTAATTGACTATTCCTTTCACTTGCACACTTAGAGGCCATTTGTAGGGTTCTTAATTGGCCTAATTTCAATATTGTTGTGTCTCAGGGCACAAGGAGGCCCAAAGAGAGGAAGAGAGAAGGGGAACGCTGATGAGCAGAGCAGTCAAAACAAACACATCATTTATCCATTAAGTTCACTGTCTTATATGGGCATGGTTCATGGTGCCCCAAAACAATTACAATACTAACATCAAAGATCACTGATCACAGATCACCATAACAGATATAATAAAAATAAATTCGAAATGTTGTAAGAATTAGCAAAATGTGACACAGAGACATGATGTGAGCACGTATGGCAGACTTGCTTGACATAGGTTGCCACAAACCTTCAATTTATAAAAAACATAATCATCTGCAAAGCACAATGAATCAAGGTATGCCTGTAGTTTCAAATTACGAGATTTAACCTTTTAGGTTAATCAGACAAATTTCTCCAGAATGTGGGTGGTGGGTGAAGTTACAAGGGTAAAGAATAGTGACAGGGCATATTAAATCTGGCTTAAGTCTTAACAAAATAGAATTAAAAATCAATCTTCAATTTAACATCCTGGTTGACTGCAGACTAATCTCATCACCTGAGAACCAATCTTATCTCTCAATGGGGAGGAGGTGAGATGTCACTTATTCTACCTCCTCACTGAAATATGTAGCCAATAAGAAAGCACACCTATGTTACTCTACAGTTTGCTCTGTCATCTTGTTAATCACTACGAAAGATCCTATCATCCCTAACTCAGGGCTTTTGGTCATCAAGAGATGCCACTGACCCCATTTATTGGCAATTGCTAGCCTCGCTAATAAATGGATTGTGCTTAGAACTTTGTCTCTCAAAATTTCTATCCTGGAACAAATCTTCAGTCTTTCCCCATCTACTGGCTCCTTCCATACTGACTACAGGCATGCCCATGAGATCTCCCCCACACTGAAAAAACTCTTATTTGATTTTACTATCCCTGCTAGCTATTACTCTATATATTTCTTTCCCATTTCTGCTAACCTCCTTGAAAAGGGTGTCTATACTCACCTCCATTTCCCCTCCTCTATCTTCTAAACCGTCTATAATCTGGCTCCCCACCTCATCATTCAACTGAAAGTGCTCTTGCCAAAGTTACTAATGATCCCTTAATTGCCTAATCTAATGGCCTTTTCTCAGTCTTCTACCCTCTTCAATCACTTTTGTGATTTTTTTTTCTCTTGGGTTTTCCTTTTCTCTCAGTTTTTGTAACACTGCTTTCTTGGTTTTCTCCCTACTTGTCTGGCCACTCCTGGGGCTCCTTTGCTGAATCATCATCCAGCTCCCGCCCACTAACATAGAGCATTCCTTTCTTTTCTCTTTCTACTATCTCCTGGTGATCTCATCAGCCCTCATGGTTCAATTACATCTATGCAGACGATTTACAAATCTGTCTGTCAAGCCCAAGACTCTCTTCGGAGATACTTGTCTTTCCAATGGCCCACTGGACGTCCCCGGGATACCTCAAAATTAACATGCCCCACACAGAACTCATTATTTTTCCCCCAAAGCTCTCCCCTCTTTCCAACTTTCCTATTATTGCCAACAGTAGCAACATTCTCCCAACCACCCAAATTCACAAGCTCAGTGTCATCCTCGACTCTTTGGTCTCGCTCACCTCACTTATCTAAACACTTGCCAAATCCTTTTGTTTCTACCTCCACAGCATCTCTCACATACATTCCCTTACCCACAACTCATGGACTATTCTACAGTTGGCTGTCAAAGTGATCTTCCTATAAGCCCTTTATCTGGCATTTAAGGTTCTTCCCAACCTGGCTTCTTCCTATCTTTATAGTCTTTTAACACTTTACTCCTCCCTCCATGAGGTCTACGATCCAACGCTATGTATCTACTTGCTGTTCTTCAAACCTAACTCCCCATCTCCCATTTCTGTGCCTTTTTGCTGGCTGGCTGTTCTCCATGCCTGGTATGCTCTCCCTTCTCACCTTATCCTCTTGGTATTCCTGGTTTCCTTCAAGACTCAGTTCAAACAGCATTCTCTGCAGGAGGCCTTTCCTGGTCCCTTTGCTTTGGGGGGGAGGGGGCTGCCACTTCCTGCTAATGCCTTTTCTCTGGAATTACCTTTCTCCTGCTCTGTATATATCTTGTCTGTAAGGTATTCATTTAGAAGTTGTCTTCTGCATTCTAATATGCATTCTCTGAGAGCACAGACTGTGGGTTGGGTTGGTTTTTTTTTTTTTTGTTTCTGGTTTTTTTTGAGGGGGACCGAGGGGTTTCTCTGTACCTTCAGTGCTTAGTACAGTGCCAGTTAATACATCACTCATGGATCAATTAATAAATGGATGGCTAAATAAATGCAGAGCTTAAGGCTTTTAAGTCTTTGAAAAAAAATTCTGCCTCTATTCCTAAAATCAGAAAGCACAATCAGAATTTAAATACATCTAAATTGAATAAAGTAACCATTGTAACAAAATATATCAACAGAAAAATAAAATGAATAGGGATTATGTTTCTCTGCAAAAAACATTTAATGAACAGCTAATATGTTCAAGGCAATTCCCAGTGCTTATGTAGTACAAAGATAAGTTAAAATATAAGACTGTGTCCTCAAGCAGCTTACTGTTCAATAGAAGAGATACAAGATACAAATAGTTGTGATGAGGCAGAATGTGATAAATTCAAATGAGTAGTTCAAAACAAAATGCAATGATAAATTTGAGAAAAGAGAGACCACTTCAAGAGATGGTTTCATGTAGTAGGTAGCATATGTACTGAGCTTTGTGAGAAGTTTCACATGGAGATGCAGATGGAGGCAGGGAGGACAACAGAAAAGCAGAGAGATCTCTTCCTGGAATGGAAAGTAGTAGCATTATTAAAGCAAGGAGAAGGCAGGATGAGAACAGGGAATGAACGACCAAGACATAGAAAGGGCAAGGGATGCAAGTGTGGAAGGGAATATATTGCTAAAATAGTGAACTACAGCTTCAGGACTATGGAAGAGAGAAAAGGAGTGAAAAGAGCAAGGGTGACAGATTACAAATAGGAAGGGTTAAGGAATAAAAATCAAAGAAGAAAAAGGGGGAAAAACAGGTATAGAAGGAATGCAACAGCAATCGGAGGGGGAAATTTGCTGGAAACTAGTCAGAAAGAGTATCTCAAGTTTTATAGTGTAACAGTTGTGAGCGACAGTAAAGTCTAAGATACGACCAAGATAGAACAGAGAGGAAGGTTCATAGAAAGGGAGATGACTGAGGGAGGAAGAAGCCAGAGTATCTGTTGCATCAATAACATATATACTAAAGTGGCTGAGGTTGATAGCAAGGGATAGGTTAGAAATGGAAGAGTTTAAAGCTAGATGCCAAAGTCACTGAAGAAAAAATGAGTACTTAAGTGGATATGACTGCCAAAGGAATCCAAAAGGTCTAATCAGCTGGCAAAAAGCTGAAAGAAAAGGTTTGAGTATGTAAAAAAATGCTGAAAATTATAATAACATACTATACAAATACAAGTAAAACTATTTGAAGAAACATTTTTTTCTTTTTTCAACTTGTAAAGATATTGTTCTCAGCCTTAACTATAACTAAAGCACTTTCTTTTAACTTTCTTCAAATGATAACAGGGAAGCTTTCTGCAAACCTCAGGTAAAATGAGCCCTAATTTCTCCCACTTCACATACATAGTATGCCCCTGAATGATTCAAATTGGACATCAAAAGTAAGTCTGGATAAATCAGGATCCCCACCAAAGAACTGCGTTACAGCGCTTTAAGGAGTATTCATTCACTCAGGCTCTCCCACTTCTGTGAGATACATTCCACTTCATTATTCTTTGATATCCTTCTAAGGCCAGGTCAAGTGCTACTTCCCCCAACCTCACTACCGCCCTCACCATTTCTCCTTCCCCAAACTTTTCTAGAACAATTTGTTTGGATTCCTACTTCACGGCTATTGCATTCTGCCTCACGTAAGGCCGATTTATTCCTTGGAATGTCGTGTCTCCTCCTGAGATAATATAAGCTTCTTGAGGGGCACTATGTCATTTTGTATTTATTCCCAGCACCTGGCACAGCGCCTTAATAGAATCATGGTTTGGAATTAGAAGGTGCTCACAAATCATCTAATTCAAACCCTTTATTCAAAGATGCACCTGCCCCAGGTCCCATTCGGGGAGAAACGGGGGGTAAGCTGGTGATGTCACTACAAGCAAATGTGCCCAGAGAGGGGAAGACACTTGCTCAAGGTCACACTGCTATCGAGCGGCGGCCGGGACTAGAACCCGGATCTCCTAACTCCCGGTTTAGCGGGGCGTCTTCTACACCACCACCGGCACGAAATCACTGTAAAACCACCACCAGCACCACCCATTACATCCACCGCCCTGCCTCCGACAAACAGCGACACCTCTCCAGCTGAAAAATGGGCACAGCGGCAGCCGGGGATGCTCGGGAGGAAGCCTTAATACAGACGCCGACGCGTCCTCGATCCCCAGAGCCGCGCGGGCGGCGGGGCCGGGGCAGAGCGAAAGGTCCACGGACAAGCATCGATGGGTAACCCCGCTCGCCCCGGAGCCCCACATTCCGGGCTCTGCAGTAACGCCCGGGACCGGAGCGCGGGAGGAACGACGCGACGCGGCGCGAGCTCGAAAACGCCACGAGAACGAGGCGCGTCCCCCTCCTCCGCTACTTGTTACGCCCCCAGACGCGGACAGCGCGCGACCCGTCGGGCCGCCGGCCCAGGCGGGCTAGCGTCTCCCGGGGCGGGGGGGAGGGGGAGGCCCCCCGAGCGCTCGCCGAAGCAACCCACCGCCGGCCGGGGCGCTACCTACCGGGGCTGGCCGAGTCCCTGCGACAGCCCCCCCGGAGAAAAGGGACGCGACGAGGAGGACAAGACCAAACCGCAGTCTCAACGGTCAGCAGCGACTGTCACCTCCTTGGGTCAGTAGCTGTTTAGCTGGAGACGAGGAGGAAAGAGGAGAGGCTTTCTACGTCACTGAAAGGGGGCGGGGCCATGAGGTCAGCGCTCCAGCGCGAGGGGAGAGGGGGAGGAGGAGGAGGCGGCGTGCGCCCGGTTCGCAGCACGTGATGCGCTCGGTCGCGCGGCCCGCCCCCCCCCTCCTCCCGCCCCTCCCCCCGCGGAGGTCTCCGGCCTTGTGACTCTCGGGGCTGGACTGGGCTGGGCTGGAAAGGTGGGGCTGGTCTTTCGGCCTCCGCGGCGGCCAGGTATTTGATAAGGCCGCCCCCGCCCTCCCCGAGTGACCAGGGGTGGCACTACGTCGGGTAAGTTACTGGTCTGGGTGCATCGTAGAGCCTAGAGAGTGATGCTCCAGCCTAGCCTAACCCGCAGCGGCCAGCCGGGGACGGTCCCGGGAGGAGGAGGGCGAGCAGGGGCCAGAACTCCCTAGCAACCGAATCCAGTGGGCGGGGCCACCGCCCAGCTGAGCGTCCTAGGGTGCGGGCAACCACGTAGGCGGGCCCCATGGGTACAACTACGGCCGTGAGATAAGAATAGCCCCCTTACCGCCCAGCCCCCGGATTCCAGGAGGGCCTGCAGGAACCCGGGGTCCTGGGCCCAGCTGTTACTATCTGGATCTTTCGGAGTCACGTGGCTTCTCTATGCCCGGGTCACCCAATCTGCAAAATGGGAATGATAAGGCCTTTCGCACATATTGACAGCTGTTGTAAAGTGAATTGAGATAATAGGATTATATTGGAATTATTTTGTGGTGCTACTTCCCATGACAGTACTTGGCATGTAGTTGGTGCTTAATAAATGCTTGTTGATTAAAGTTCTTTTCATTTTACATATATGTGTGTGTATGTGTATGTATGTATAATATACATATATGCATATACATAATGATTTTTATTGATTTTTAAGGAAAGTACCCAGACCAGTCGGGTCTTCAATACTCGCCAGGGTTCAGGACTGACTCTAGACTTTCTCTCCTAAGCTCCTTCACCTGTACTCCCTCACCTTCCTCTTTTCAGCTCTCCTTTGTGTGTTGTCTCATCAGGGCAGGGACTGGCTTTCTACCTGTATTTCTACGTTTAGCATAGTGCCTGGCAAACAATAGGCGCTTAATAAACATTTGTTTACTTACTACATGCCAACTATGTAACTATGTACCAAGTAGTAGTTTTCCCTAAACACTGAGTATAGAAAGAGGAATTCACATTCTAAGAAGAGTGAGGATATGGTAATGCTTAATGCTTTGAGGGAAAAAAATTTTTAAGGGATATACAAAAATAAGATACTATTTTTTCCTTTAATTTTCTACTTTGTGCATAATTTTCAGGATAGGTATATATGAGGGTATTTCAGATCTTGAGCACAGGTATTCAGAGAGTGTATATGTAATATTTAATCTTGTAGGTCCCTGCTTGCCTCCGTTCATTGGAAGGATTTAGCTCTATTCTACCACCCTGTTGTCTACCAACGCACTAACTACATAAGATCATAGGATCATACATTTAAGATTGGCAGAAACCTTAGGAGTCATTTAGTCCAACCTTCCCATTTTACAGATGAGGAAACTCAAGCCTAAAGAAGTTAAATATATACTTTCCATGGTATCAAATGACTTCCCCAAGGCATTTTTTAGCCTCTCTGCAGTATGGCTTCCTACCCATGCTATGCTGAAACCCTTGCAAAATTCCCTAACCGTTGTTCACTCCTACATCTGATCGCCTTTTCTCTGTTCTCATCCACCTTGACTTCTCTACAACTTGGACACAGTTGAACCTGTGCTGTGTTTATAACAGCACGACAGATAATCTCTGATCTCTACCAAGAGGCCCCTTTCAGCTCTGGACATGCAAAAGGACAGACTATACTTGATCTGGAAGTCTGGTCACCAAAGAGAGGGCTCGGGTTCTTATTACTGGTTTTTTATGCCCCAACCACTTCCAAGAAAAAAAATTACTTTATGCTTCGGCATCGTCACATCTAGGGTCTCCCAAAAGAGAGGCTGAAAGATATGCAATGTACAATATAAATGAGGATAGAGCAGCTATTTTTTTTCTTCCACACAAAAGAAATGCCAGGCTCAGATTGACAACTTATTACTCCTATTATATTCTCCTGAGAGGTTGCTACTTTAAAATATCAGTTGATGAGAGATTCTGAAATTACTAAATCTATGTTTCATCTTCTTGGCTCTGCATGGTCCAGATAATTCCCTCTGTGTCCTTGTCCTCTGGTAAGCCATCCCAGGGCTTGGCCTCATCTTTCTGCTGACCACATCTTCTCCAAGAAGGATGTAGTTGCAGGATGCTCCTCTTGCTGCCAGTAAGCTCCATTTGAAGGACCCAGCATTTCCCTACCTCCCTCAAATTCCCTAAGCTGTCTCTGAGGCTGGACTCATCTTGGGATTGCCACTCAGACAGCTGTGCTCACAAAAGCAACACAAAACAGAAGAGAAAGTCACAAGCCCAAAGTCTAGGCTTAAGCTAGCCTAGGCAGGCCATATGGGTGCCACCAAGTGTTATCAGATACCACGATGCCAGGTCGAGGAAGGATCTTCATCCGTCTCCCACCCCTCATGGGACTTCTATATATTCTAGAGGAAGGAAAAGAGAGAGACAGAGCTTTTAAATTGTAGTGACCAACACTACCATCACTTTCCCAGGATGGGAAATGTGGTGGAGGGAGGATTAAGAAATTACCCAGAATTTGCTGCACCATCGCAAAGCACACCTCATTTCTCTTAGAGTTGAGCCTCAATGTCCCTAGAAAGTTGCCAAGGTCAAATGAACAGGCTGTTTTCAGATGAAATAAAAACTATCCATAGTCATGAAAAAATGCTCTAAATCACTATTGATTAGAGAAATGCAAATTAAAACAACTGTGAGATACCATCACACACATATTAGATTGCCTAATATGACAGAAAAGGAAAATGATAAATATTTGAGTAAATGTGGGAAAATTGGGACAGTAATGCACTATTGGTGGAGTTGTAAGCTGATCCAGCCATTCTGGAGAGCAATTTGAAACTGCCCAAAGGACAGTCAATAATACCCTTTGATCCAGCAATACCACCACTAGGTCTGTATCCCAAAGAGATTAAGGGGGGCGGGGCGGGGAAGGACCTACTTGTACAAAAATATTTACAGCAGCTCTTTTTGTGGTGGCAAAGAATTGGAAATTGAGGGGATGCCCATCAATTAGGGAATGGCTGAATATGATGTGGTATATGATTGTGATGGAATACTACTATGCAATAAGAAATGATGAGCACTATACTTTCAAAAAAACCTGGAAAGACTCACACGAAATGATGCAAAGTGAAGTGAGCGGAAACAGGAGAACATTGTACATTGTAATAACATTGTACAATGAAGAACTGTGAATGACTTATGTATTTTCAGCAATACAATGACCCAAGATAATTCCAAAGGACTGGTGATGAAAAATTCTATCCACATCCAGAGTAAGAACTAATGAAGTATGCAGATGAAAGTATACTATTTTCACTTTATTTTTTGTGTGGTTTTTTTTTGGACTGTTTCTTTCACAACATGAGTAATATGGAAATGTTTTACACGATTGCACATATATAACCTATATCAAATTGCTTATCATCTTAGGGAGGGGAGAGGGAAGGGAGAGAGAGAGAAAGGGAGAAAATTAGGAACTCAATTATTTTTAAAAAAATAAATGTTACGATTTGTCTTTACACATAATTGGAAAAAATAAAATACTACTTAAAAAAAAGAAAGAAAATTGCCAAGCCACTACTTATCCTTAGCCTCCTCTGTCCTGAGTTTTCCCCCAAGGCTCTGTCCTGGGCCGGCTTATTTTCTTTCTCTATACAGTACCCTCTCCCTCCATAAGCTGTCTCACACACTCACAGGGATTCAATTACCATTTCTATTCAGACAACTTAAAAATCTACATATCCATCCCAAATTTAGTCCTGCCTGTTAGACTTGACTGTCCTGGGGACAACTCAAACCTGGAATGTCAAAAATGTAATTTATCATTTGACAATTTATCATAAATCCTTCCAAACCTTCCTGTTTCTGATGAGGGCAGCAGCAGCATCCAGGTTAGTGACCTCAGGGTCATCCTTGAATCTATAATATGGAGCCACTTACATTTTGCCCTAGGATGGGAAATTCAGAGGTATAAAAATTTAACATGTGAACTATGCCCAAAGGGCTATAAAAATGTACATACCCTTTGACCCGTGAATACCACTTCTAGGGCTGTATCCCAAAGAGATCATACCAATGGGGAAAGGACCCACATGTAGAAAAATATTTATAGCAGCTCTTTTTGTGGTAGCCAAGAACTGGAAATCGAGGGGATGTCCATCAATTGGGGAATGGCTGAGCAAGTTGTGGTATATGAATGTAATACTATTGTGCTACAAGAAATGATGAGCAGGCAGTCTTCGGGAAAACCCAGACTTATATGAACTGATGCTGAATGAAGTGAGCAGAACCAGGAGAACACTGTACACAGTAAAAGCCACAGTGTGTGAGGACTGATTTTGATAGACTTACCCTTCTCAGCAATGCAAACACCTAAAACTTTTCCACAGGACTCTTGATGGAAAACACCATCCACATCCAGAGAAAGTACTATGGAGTTGGAATGCAGAGCAAAGCAGACTTTTCTCTTTTGTGATGTTTTGGTTTTTCTCATGGTTTCTCCCATTACTTATAGTTCTTCTGTGCAACATGACTAATGTGAAAATGTGTTTAATTGGAACGTACATGTAGAACCCATATCGGATTGCATGCCGTCTTTGGGAGGGAGAGGGAGAAAATTTAAAACTGATGGAAGTGAATGCTGAAAACTGAAAATAAATAAATTAAATTTTTTTTTTAAAAATTAACACATGTATTTCTCCTGCAAGGTAGAAGGAGGTAAGGAGAACACAAGCTTACATATTAGTGGAGGAGCATTTCGGGATCTGTGAGAACAATGGACTTTATTTTTTTTAATTAATTAATTTTTAGTTTTAGTTTACAACATTCGGTTCCTCAAGTTTTTGAGTTTCAAATTTTCTCCCCCTCCCTCTCCTTCCTCTTCCCCACCCTAGGCAGCACGGGAACAATGGACTTTAACCTATTTTCCACTTCCCTTTCTCCTTCCAATAAAAGAATCTACACCTGTTTTAACCTATCCCCTCCCTAGGACTTCCATTACCCTGTTTTCTTCTCAGACTAACCTCTAAGTCTGACTTTGGACCTTAGACACAAAGCAGCAGTGATGGAGAGACTGCAAGATATTGCACAGAGACCTCTGGATATATGAGATTGTTGCTTCTGGAAAGGCCACCACTGAAGGAGTATGTGTCCTACATGATAGTAGAGGTGCTCACTTGGGGTTCTGCCCCTAGGGGGAGATGGGAGAAAATGAGCTATTTGCTTTCCGTTTTAATTATTCTTGCTAGGGATGCATTAAGCTCAGTTGTTTCTACTTGCTGAAGGAGCCAAGTGCTTTCAGTAGCCTCTAAATTTCAGCACCTTAGGGGAAAATCCTGATCACCCTAGCCTAGTTAAATTTCTGTCTCTGATTTCTCATACAATAAATTACAAATTCAGCCTCACTTTTAAAACCCTCCACAATCTGGCTCCAACTTACCTTTCCATGCTTATTTTCACCTATCCTCTCCTTCATATACTTCACACTTTAACCAGACTGGACTCCTGTTTATTTCCTATAGTCAACATTGCATTCTGTCCCTCTAAGATGGAATGACCTTCTTCCTCTGCCCTTCACAATTTTCATTCAAAGTTGAACCTAGACACCACCTTCTACAGATGCTTTCTCTGATATACCCCCTCCCCACCCATTCAAGTTATTAATGCTCTCTCCTTCAATTTACCACGGTTGTATCTGATTACAAGTTCTCTCTTCACGCACAACCCCAGCCCCACCATACAAATTCCTTAAAGGAAGAATGGTTTCATTTTTTATCCTTGGACCTTCTAACACCTAACACAGTTCCTTGCACTGAGTAGGCACTTAATAGATGGCAATTGAATTGCATATGTGATAAGTATAATTTTCCTTAAATCTGAATTCTAACATCCTTTCTTTTGGTAGTCCCCAATATAGCAGACAAAAAAAAAAACAAGCCCTTCTTGATGCCCTCACCAGTTATATGCCACATAGCTTCTGTGACTTCCTCACTTGTAGCTAGGTTATCAACCCAGGGGGGCCCGCCTATTAGCTTTTAAAATATCAAACCCATGATTTTCTGAAAATTTGTTGTTGTGTTAATTGCATCCCAGGTAATAATAGAACAATCCAAATGTGTAAAAAGCATCAGCTATTCCTTGGGCTTTACTGCCAATGCCATCTGCTGGTAAAACTATGGCAAACAGGACCGATTAATTTCTCTGCCTTTATTTCTCAACTTTCCAGCCTACTTATCCTTCACTCCTGCTTCATGAATTCAGTGATCCAGGGACACTGGCCGACTTGCAGTTCCTCCAGCTCATCTCTGTGTCTTCAGAACTGGAATTTTCCCCCTCTTCTCCTCAGCCTGCCTGGCTTTCTTCAGGACTCAGCTCAAACTCTACCTTCTGCTCAAAGATCCTCCTGATTCCCCCAGGTGTTAATGCCTTCCCCTTCGAAATTGCCCTGTATGTAGCTTGCATGTATCTAAATATTTATATGTTATCTACTTTATTAGAATATACAATCCTTGAAAAAAAGAACTGTGGGGTTTGGATTTTCAGGCTTTGTTTTGTTTTTGTTTTTTTTTTTTTTCTGCCTTTATAGTCCTAATGCTTAGCACAGTGCTTGGCATGTATGTAGTAAATGCTTAATAAATGCTTTTTAACTGACTGACTGTCTCCTCCTTAGCATTAAGGACAAATATTAAAGTTTCAAAAATGTGTTCTGGATCTCAAACTCTTATCTTGTAAGCCCGTCTAGACTATAGTTTAAATTGGACCACATTTCTTACTTGATACCTCTTCTAAATGCTTAAATTCTGTCTAAGGAAATGTGGAAGAGGATATTGGGGGAGGGGAGGTGTAAAAGGAATTGAATTTTGGAGGTGATGGGGAGGAAAAGTTCAGTAGTATTGATATCAAAGTCAGCTAGATGGATGAAGTACAGTGTATTCGAGTAGAGAAGCCTTTTTAACTGCATGAAAAAAGGAAGTTTTTTATCCTCAGGGGTTTTCCCTAGGGTTTTAATTCACTAAAAACCACTACCCTCATTTTCTCTTATAAAATCCCTCCTTGATTTCTCTCTTTTTGAAAAAAAAATTGATGCCTGTTCTCCTGAATAAGAACAGTGATAATTATGGACATATTTCCAGAAGTGGAAACTAAGCATAAACTGATGGAAGTTAACGTCTTTCCTAAATCCTCTGCTTCTCTCACCAACTACATGTTCTACTGGAATGAACGCTATAACTCAGCTAACATAAAAAAAAGAGTTTAAACAAAAGTTTAGTTTTCTTCTCTGCTTTCTGAACTGGGAGTTAACAAATAGAAGGAATAACAAGGAATTTTGCACATGCTATGCTTTGATTGGCAAAGTTGCATGAATCTGAGAGGTTTGTTGGGGATCTTCAGCATGGAGGAGGGATCAGGAAAGGATAGAGCAGGAGAGCCATATGGAGAAATAGCTCTCTCCTCCTGACTCAGAATGTTCCTGTAGTATTTCATCTGAAACGTTAACGTTTCTAGAACATCAGACGCAACAACATTCACATTTAAATTTTGAAATTTCCCAAACTAAAATGGAAATGATTTCACAGAATACAATATTGAAGGAAATTCAGAGAGCATCTAATCTGTACCTACCAATCATTGCTTCTATAATATTGTTTTAACACATCCTGTGTAGGGGTGGAGAATGGGGTGAGAGGAGTCATGGTATCTTTTTTTCTCTATTTTTTTTGAATTTTAGTTTTCAAGTAATAAATGTTTTTTTTAAAAATCTGGCCTACCACTATCCCCCTCCCTGAATGAGAAAAAAAAAAGCCCAAACCTCAATAAATATCTACATACTGTGGCAAAACAAATTCCCTCATTAGTCACATGCAAAAATGTATGTCTCTGTGTCATATCTTTAGTCCTCTGGATTTGTAGTTTATTGTTGTATATATCTAAGTTACAAAGTCTTTCAAAGTTGTTTTTTTCTATAATGTTATTAGCATTGTAAAAATTGTTCTAATTCTGTTCACTTTACTCTGCATTATTTCATGAAGATCTTCCCAGTTCCTATTGATGAGGTTAAACCAAAATGACGAGGTTTAAGGAACCATATGTTTTTAGGGGTACTCAAGACCCCAAAATACCAACGCACCAAGTCTTGCCAATGAATTCCTTCTCAAGCCTTCTCAGCCAAAGAAAAACAGCGTTTATTAAAGATTCGTCGTAATGAGTAGAGTCTTAGGGGGCTTGAGCATTTGTGATGCTAAGCCAGTGGGCCAGATCAATATAACTGGGACTGAGTCTGAGCTAGATTGAATCTGAGCACCTTCATGGAGGCAAGATGAGACTTACAGACAGAAAGATTATGGGAGGGATCTAGGGGTGGTCAAGTAGTCTGGGGTGACTAGAGGAGGGGTTTAGGGATCTTAGAGGATCTTGATGGGACTGGGGTGACTAGAGGTCAAGACTCCGGGAGTGAGATTATGGGTGGGAAATAGCTGAAGGCCACCTGGAGATAACAGACAACACAGGGCTAGGCTAGTTTAAGGGTGACAGAGATCTGGGCCTAAAGATAAGGGAAGGTTTATGGCCTCAGGTGAAGGCCAGATCAAGTGGAAAGATTCCAGGAGAGTTCAAGGGGGTTCCCAGGGACTGTACCCCATCAGGCTCAAGGGGGTTCTCCATCATTATGAAACTGTCCATTTCATTATTTCTTATGGAATGAAGATATCCCATTACATTCTTTTACCACAATTTAGCCATTCCCCAATGAGGCATACTTCTCTTTGTTTCCAGTTTTTGGCCACCATGAAAAGAGCTGCTTCAAATATTTTTGTACACATAGATTGTTTTCTCTTCTTTTCCTTTCTTTGGGTTATAGGGTTAGTAGTAGTATAGCTAGGTCAGAGAGTATGCAGGATTTGGTTGCTTTCTGGACATAGTTCCAAGCTGCTTTCCAGAATGGCTGGACAATTCACAGCTCCACCAACAGTGCATTAATGTGCTAGTTTTCCTGCAGCTTCTCCAACGTTTATAATTTTCCTCACTTGCTGTCTTTACCAGTCTGATGGGTATGAAGTAGAACCTCAGAGTTGTATTCGTTCGCATTTCTCTATTAGTGATGTAGAGCCTTTTTACCCCATATGATTGTTGATAGCTTAGATTTCTCTGAAAACTCTGTTAATGTCCTTTGGCCATTTATCTAAGGGGAATGGGAACCACTGATGTAATAAGGCAGCCCATTCTACTTTTGAATAATCCTAATTGTTATATAGGGCAGCTAGGTAGTACAGTAGAGTGCTGTACTCCAGTCAGGAAGACCTGAGTTCAAATTGGGCCCCAGACACTTAATAGCTGTGTGACCCTGGGTGAATCATTTAACTCTGTTTACCTTAGTTTCCTTATCCGTAAAATGAGCTAGAGAAGGAAATGGCAAACCACTCCAGTATCTTTGCCAAGAAAACCCCAAAAGGGTCATGAAGAGTCAGATATGACTGAAACTACTAAACAAAAATAAGAAAATTGTTATACACTGTTGATTTAGATAAGTCTGACATCCTTCTCTGACTTCTAAACGTTGCTTATAGTTCTTCCCCTTTGTCCAAACAGGATGAGTATGGTCCCTGCACAAGACAGTACTTTCCAAGGTTTTCGATGCTAAGTTCTGTAATTTGCTCTTATTGCTTAACCTTGGACAAGTCACTTAAATTCTCTCAGCCTCTAAAATAAGGTAGCTCCCTTGTTTTGGAGGCAAGGAAACTAATGATTGAACTAGATGATTTCTTTATTTTAAAAATTTTTTAATTACATGTAAAAACAATTTTTAACATTTGTTTTTCAAAAATTTGAGTTCCAAATTCTATACCTCCCCCCTTCCTTCCCTCCTTCTTGAGAGAAAAAGCAATTTGATATAATGCATCTTACAAAACATTTTCATGTTAGTCATGTTGTGAAAGAAAACAGAGCCAAAAAACAAAACAGGAAAAGGTTGAAAAAAAAAGTATGCTTCAATCTGCATTCAGACTCCATCAGTTCTTTCTCTGCATGTGGATAGCATTTTTCATCAGAAGTCCTTCAAAACACCTTGGATTATTGTATTATTGAGAATAGCTAAATCATTTACAGTTGATCATCGTACAATATTGTCACTGTGTACAATGTTCTCCTGGTTCTGTTCACTTCATTTTCCAACAGTTCATGGAAGTGTTTCCACGTTTTTCTGAAAGTATCCTGCCCTTTAGTATTCCATCATAATCATGAGCATACAACTATTCTGGGCTGGCCTCGTTGTTCCAATGCCAAACCTACACTTGCCTAAAAGACTATTTTATGGAGAACTCACATAAGGCAAGCACTCACATGGTGGTTGGAAGAAGCAATACAAGGACACTCTCAAGGTCTACCTTAAGACCTTTGGAATTGATTGTGTGACATGGGAGACACTGGCACAAGACTGCCCAGCATGGTGTGCCCTCATCAGAAAAGGTGCTGTGCTTTATAAGCAAAGCAGAAGTGAGGTAGCTCAAAAGAAAGACGAGATATGCAGATTTAGAGTATCCACCCCAAATGTTCGCATGGACTATTGTGCCTGACCTGTGGTAAGCATTCCAAGCTCATACTGGTCTGATCAGCCACAGTTGGACACACTGTAACTATATTCTAACATAGTGATGTCACTTTGGTCCTCTTCGAGCATAAAGGACAGCAACCAATACCACAACTTGTTCAGCCATTCCCCAGTTGATGGGCATCCCCTCAATTTCCAATTCTTTGCCACCACAAAAAGATTTGCCATAAAAATTTTTGTACATATAGATCCTTTTCCTTTTGTTTTTTTGTTGGTTTTTTTTAATGTCTTTTGGATACAGATCTAGTAGTGGTATTGCTGAGTCAAAGGGTATACAGTTTTATAGTCTTTTGGGCATAGCTCCAGATTATTTTTCAGAGTAGTTGTATCAGTTCACAACTCTATCAACAATATACTAGTGTCCCAATTTTCCCACATTCCCTCTAACATTTCTCATTTTCCTTTTCTGTCATGTTAGCCAGTCTGATAGATGTGAGGTATGTAGTATCTCAAAGTTGTTTTAATTATGAAAATGCTTTGATTTTTTTTATCTGAAAATTGCCTGTTCATATCCATTGACCATTTATCAATTGGGGAATGACTTGTATTCTTATAATTTTGACTCAGTTCTCTATTTTTTTTTGAGAAATGAGACCTTTATCAGAGAAATTTATTATAAAAATTTCCCCCCACTTTTCTGCTTTCCTTCTAATTTTGGCTGCATGGGTTTTATTTGTGCAAAACTTTCTAAATTTAATGTAATCAAAATTGTTCATTTTATATCCTGTAATGCTCTCTGTCTCTTGGTTTGTCGTAAATTCTTCCCTTATCCAAAGATCTGACAGGTAAACTATTCCATGCTTCCTTAATTTACTTATGGTATCACCCTTTTTGTCTAAATCATGTACCCATTTTGACCTTATCTTAGTATACAGTATGAGATGATGATCTATTCCTAAAGATTATTAACTGTTTATTTCCTTCCATCCTATTTTTTACCTCTGTTTATCCTTCTCTCTCTCTCTCCTTTCACTATATCCCTTCCCAAAAGTGTTTTGTTTCTGACAATTGTACCAAAGCCACCTTCCCTTCTATCAGCCCCTATCCTCTTCCTCTCCTACTTCCCTGTAGGGTAAGATAGATTACTATAACCAACTGAGTATGTATGTTATTCTCTCTTTGAGCCAATTCTGTTGAGAGTAAGGTTTAAGCATTGCCTGCTACCCCTATGCATCATATTCCACTTCATTGTAAAAGCTCTTTTGCCTCTCTCTTATGTGAGATAATTTATCCCATTCTACTTCTCCTTTCTCCTAGTGATGGGGTGCTTGGGTGCTTGTGTTTGGACCCTAATTCTAACAGCCTCTGCTTGGGTGCCTGTGCCTGAAGCCCAATTCTAAAATCACATCTCTCCCTAACTTCAAAGCATTGGCCCTAGCAGATTCTCTCCAGCTCAAGGGCAGCATGCCTTAACAAAACACTTATCTCTCCTGCTGATACTGCAACCAGCTGCACCTATAGAATTTATTAATTTAGACTCCCTATGTATTGCTAATTGGCTGTGCACCGAGACATAAAAATATTTACTGCCTACTGACCTTACTGATATGTATCCTAGACATAGTCAAATGTATACTCCCTTACATTAATCTTGACTAACAAGACACTTGATGGAAGCAAGCTAGATATCTTCAGCCAGCCCTGACCTTTGGCTGACTTAGTGACATTTCACAGTCAAAACCACACCTCCTCCTAGCCCCTTTTGGGCTATTTCCCGGTGAACTCTGGGTAATAAGCCTGCACAGTAGATACTAAAACTGCATGTTCCTTTAAGAACTAACCCCTCCTTAACCACACCTAAACCACTCCCTAATCCCACACTAATCAAGAAACTTGACACGTTTCCCCCCAAAATGCCCAATATAAGATATAATTGTGTCCTCTTTTAGATTACAGGTTCCCTAAGAACTCTTGCCCACTGTAAAGCATAACAATAAACTTTTGCCAACTTAACTTAAAGATTGCTCGAGTCCGTGAATTCATTCCAGATGACTTTGCCTTCGGAAGTTTGGGATCCCTGAATCCCTGGGATTTTTTCCCTTCAATACTAGTATATCTCTTTTTCTCACCCCCTAATATCTGTACCGCTTTCTTTTTGGTCAGTTCTGCTTTTAAATGATTTCTTCTCTCCAGTGAATTTTTTAATATCTTTTTCCATTTAGCAATTCTGCTTTTTTAAGGAGTTCTCTTCATTAGATTGCTGTGCCTCTTTTACCACTTGGCTTATTCTGTTTTTTAAGATACTGTTTTCTTCAGTTATTTTTTGTGTCTCCTTTACCAAGCTGTTGATTGTTTTTTTTTTCATTATTTTCTTGCATCACTGTCATTTCTTTCTCTAATTTTTCTTTTGCCTCTTTTATTTGATTTTGAAAATACTTTTTGAGTTCTTCCAAGAATTCTTGTTGGGCCTGAGACCAATTCACATTTTTCTGTTGAGGCTCTGAATGTAGCTGTTTTGACATTATTGTCTTCTTCTAGGTTTGTGTTTTGATCTTTTCTGGCACCATAGTAACTTTCTATGGTCAGGTTCTTTTTTTGTTGTTTGCTTATGTTTCCTGCCTATTTCTTGAATTGAAAAAAATTTTTAATCCGTTTTGAACTTAAATACATAAGGGAGAGAGGTAGAGAGAGAGAGAGAGAGAGAGAATATTTCTATGTACACAGCACAGCCTAAAAAGGATTCGCTATAAAACCATGAATTTACATTTCACACTGTTTACTTTAAAAAAGAAAAAACTATGTAAGTACTACTTGTCATTTTCAAAGCTACTCTGTTTTCTATGCTTCCTTCTACATTTTCTTTTATTTTCTGCTGTGTAATTTTTATATTTTTCCCTCCCTCCCCCCCACCTCAGAGATAGTTACCATTAGATACAAATATGTGTGTACACACACACACACACACACACACACGTGTATATATATATACACATATATATGTATATATATATATATATACACATATATATGTGTATATATATATATATGTAAAATCATACTATACATCTATTATTTTTTTTCTGTGCAGGCAGATAGCATCTTCCTTCATAGGTCCTTTGTAGTTAATTTGGTCATTTATAATACTCAAAAGGACTTAGTCGCTCAAAATTGTTCTTAAAGCAATATTGCTGTTAATATATGCAATGTTCTCTTGGTTCTGTTCATTTCACTCTTCATTATTTCATGCAAATATTTCCATGTTTTTCTAAAATTGATGAGCTTGTCATTTCTTTTTTTTTAAGTTTTTTTTTTGAGGGGGGAAGGCAGGGCAATCAGGGTTAAATGACTTACCCAAGGTCACACAGCTAGTAAGTGTGTCAAGTGTCTGGGGCCAGATTTGAACTCAGGTCCTCCTGACTCCAGGGCCAGTGCTCTACTCACTGGGCCACGTAGGTGCCCCTGAGCTTGTCACTTGTTATAACAGTAGTATTTCATCACAATTATATACCACAACTTGTTCATCCATTCTCCAATGACAGGCATCCCTGCAATTCCCAGTTCTTTGCCACCACAAAGAGAGCTGCTATAAATATTTTAGAACATATAATTTCTTTTCCTTTTTCCTTAATCATCTTGGAAAACAGAACTAATAGCAGTATTGCTGGATCAAAGGGTATAATAAAGACAGTTTAATAAATCTTTGGGCGTAATTCTAGATTGCTCTCCAAAATTCACCAACAGTGAATTAGTGTCCCAATTTCTTGACTTTTAACTTGATGTTAAAATTGGGCTCCGCTCCCATGATGAAGGGGGTACTCTTCCAATCTTCAGGTTTTACATGCTGCTGTTTTCAGAGCTAGTTCTGGAGGTCTGTAAATTTTCAGTTCTTCCAGGTTGGCATGATCTAAGTATAGTCACTGCTTTCCTAGTCTGTGCTCTGGTCTTTCAGTGACCACAAGCACTCTGTTCGACCCTGGAACTGTGACCCAGGCTTCTACTCCTGCTAGTGCCTCTTCTTGCCCTGGGACTGCGATGTGGAACTGTATATGAGCGATGCAATGTAATTCTGCTTCCAGTGCCAGCAAAGGGATCCCTATCATCTCCTTTTGACCAGTTGTCCAACTTCCTTCCTATCTGTAGACTGAGAGTTCCAGAAGCTACTGCTGTCCCCATTCAGTTGCCACCCAAGGCCTGCTGTTGGATTGCCAGGGTACAGCCTGCACTGGACTGGAGCTCCCCTCTTACCACAGTGAGACAAACCCTTCCTGCTGGCCTTCTAAGTTGTCTTGGGCTGGAAATTTGTTTCACTTCATTCTTTTGTTGGTTCTGCCACTCCAGAATTCGTTTTGAGGTGTAATTTTAAAGTTGTTTAGAGGAGGATTTGGGAGAGCTCACGTGAGTCCCTGCCTTTACTCCGCCATCCTCACTCTGCCCCTGAACTAGATGATTTCTGACATTCCTTCTACCTCCAAATCCATGATTCTATGAAATACTTGAAGATAGTGGTTACATTTTTTATTAGTTTTATCTTTGCCCTGGTAAACATTTTCAAATTCCTCTCCTCACTCTTTATTTGGTTTATTTTCTAATGCATTACCTATGCAGGTTGCCTTTTCCTGGGCACATTGCTGTTTTATTTCTGTCTTTCCACAAAGTCTTTCTCTGATGCATCAATGCACCATGAAGATAACCCTGGGTTCTCAAAGTCCATGCTAGCAGAGCATAAATGTTGACCTGCTAATAGATCTTCCAGTATGGTCCCAGTAGTAGACTTCTGCCCAAGGGCCAACATAACTAAGAAAAGCTAAGCTCATTGGTAGATTAGCTATTGTGTGATAAATTACTTTACAGCCAACAACTGTCAAGGGGGTTGGGGGGAAGCCTCTGTATTATATGTAAAGTCACATCTATTAGAATGAAAAGTTTATTATGTAAGTAGATGATATTATTATATAAATAGATTATACCGTTGCAAGAAGAGTGATGATGACACCATATATTCAAAGAGAGCTCAGAGTAATAGACATAATCTGGAATCTTTTATGCATTTTTCAGGATCCTTCTAAGTGGTTCTCTTTGGCTTAGCAACTACAGTGAAAGTTACAAATCAAACCAGAATGCTTATTTAAATGAAGCAGAAGAGCAACCCACCTGGAGCACCTAGATAGAGCACTGGGCCCTGAGTCAGGAAGACTCATCTTCCTAAGTTCAAGTCTGGCCTCAGACACTTATTAGCCGTGTGACACCAGGTACATCAAACCTCTGTTTGTCGTCTCAGTTTCTTCGTCTGTAAAATGGGGATAGTAATAGTACCTACTTCCAAGGGTTGTTCTCAGGGTTAAATGAAATAACATATGTATGTTATATGTATGTAACAGTATGTGTAGTGTTTTGCAAGCCTTAAAGCATATAGTGACTACATAAATGCCAGATATTATTAATGTATAGTTTGTGGCCTAGTTTTTTGGCTGTGGTATTGATACTTTAATTTCCATTATTACTAGAGTTTGAAAATTTAATTTGATGCTCCTTCCCAACCCATGAATCAAAGAAAAATTTAAAATGACCATCATTCTTGTGTGGCCCCCTTTTGCTTTCTGAATGACAGTGGTGGAATGGAAGATAAGGAGGCAGAGAATATGAAGAATCGCACCTACAAACATCAGTCTAACTGTGGGCCCTCAGAATGTGAAACCTTTTTCCACTGATCAGCATGTTGACATGCCATGGGAAGAAAGGAACCTGATCAGTATTTATATTCTTAAGACGAACCAAGAAGATAAAAGAAATCACAGTTAAGCAGGAAGGTGGCACACAGTTCCCGCTTGGAGACACAAACAAAGACATCCATTCATTTCATTGTGCAGATGCGGCAAAAGCCTAAACAAATGTCATTTCATGGGATACTTCATCATCTCCCTTTGCAGTACTCATGATGTGTGTGAGCAAGAAGATAACCGCAGATTATGTGCTAACATCTGTGGCGGAAGAGGAAGAGAAACTGTATGAAGAACTTGACAAGGTCAATATATACTTTGATAATTAATGGCTTCAATGCAAAAATGGTCATGGGCACAGATGGTAGAAAATATGGTACAAAATATGGCTCAGGCTTTAGAGCAAGAGGCCAAAAAAACCCATAGACTACTCAAAAGAACTGTACTTGTATATCATGAATACTTTCTTCCAAAAGAAAGTCAGAAGGTGCCAGAAGTGGCAAGCACCGAACAACATCACAAAAAATGAAATCGATGTTAGTAAACATGAAACAATGGCAGGTTGCACATTCTAATGCAAACAGCGCTGGCTACGGAGTCAAGAAGAGATGAGTAAGATCCCACCCTTGATACTTGTACTTGTGTGACCTTGGGCAAATCCTTTGACTCCATGGGACTCAGTTTCCTCATCTGTAAATTGAAAGGGGTGGACCATATGGCTACTCAGATTCCTTCCATCTCTAGAGCTGTGATCCTATTAATCAGTATTTTAGAATATGACTGATGACTGATGTAGGGACTGTGCCAGAATCTTCCCTCTGTGTGTAATGAGACCCTTGACATGTCACAGCAAAGGTCAAAATCACCATCAAATTAGAAGAAAGACTAAAAAAAGAGAAGACGCCGCAAACAAGCTTAACTTGAACTTTCCAAATGATCCTTCAGTTTTAATCAAAGGGACATGAAACAGACAAAGATTGATCTTTATTATGATTGTTCCCTGCAAAAGTTTAACTTAGAATCCAGGAACCACCTTAGTCAGCGAACACTTAATCTCCTCGCCAAGGAAAAAGGTGGTAATGAAGGACAACACTAGCTTAGAATAGAAACATATTTGCAAAGCACTGTGGAAGAGGATGGTGAAGGTGACAAAGAGTATCACTTTATTAAACAATAAAAAGTAGTAGAAATGAAGAAAAGTCTAAGGAAAAAAAAACTCTCTAATAATTAGAACTGTCCTAAAGTAGAATGGGTTACCTTGGGGGACTGTGGTTTCCTACTCACTAGAATCTTCAAGCAAAGGCTAGATGGCTATTTGATGGGTATTTTATAGAGTTGATTATTTTCCAAGTTTGGGTTGGACCAGATGGCCTCTGAATTCACTTCAAATTCTGAGATGCTGTGATTCTGTGAAAACTTGGCATGAGACTGAAATGAACTACATCATATCAAAAACATTCACAGATTCTGAATTCAACTCAAGAGCCCCCTTTTTCTGATCCCACTAACTGCTAGGGCCTCTCCTGACAAACACTCTATTTATCTGTATATATTTATATATGTATTGTTTCCCTAGAGTGTAAACTTATTATTATTATTACTAATAATAATAATCATAACAAGCATTTATGTAGTACTTTAAGGTTTGAAAAGCACTTTGCTATGTTATCTTGTTGAAGGAATGAACTGTTTTCATTCAAAAAGGCCCCAGGGCTACTGAGAGGTCAGCCTCAACTGGGAAAGGTGACTCTAAGCACGTTCCATGGGATGGCCTTCATTACGCTAATAAAAGTATTTTGCTTTGAGCCTCCTAAGTCTCAATGATTGTACGAGAAACTACAGGTTAAGTGCTAGGAAACTTCACAGAACTGAAAATCACATCCAGTTAGAGCCGATTAGATGTACAACTTCATACAGGTTGAAATTTTCCTGTGTGTTCTCATCCCTTTAAAGCCTGATTAATCTCTTTCTATAAGGAGATCTATTCAATGAGCTGGAGGTCTTCTGATTCTTTCAGATATTTCATGTCTAACTTTAAGGAGCCACTGCTGGACCCATAGAGGTTGAGGCATTGGGTCCATTCCCTGTTCTGTACCCAGAACCCTAGGGAGCCTAGCCTCTAATGAGATGGCACTAAACTCTCTGTTCTTATACTGCTTGGCTCATTACACCATTCAGGCTTACATCCAGGGTTTCCCTGCCCCACCAAAAAAAAAAAAGAAGGGGATAAGAGAATACTCAATGTACAGTATGAAACATATTTGGGACACGTAATTTATTCCTACATACAAAAAGAATTTTAAATACAGGGCATTCATAAGCACACATTTGACAAAAACAAACTTAAAATGAGACTCATTAACTTCACTTGTAACTACTATTCCAATCTTCTGGGGGCTACTACTTAAACTCTATCAGAACATAAAACAATTTGCAGAACACTCAGTTAGATGTTTTATGTTTTACCTGAGCTCTGTACTATCCTGACACTACCCAGTCAAGTCCACCAGACTTGGCTCAGTCCTCTTGTTGGTGGCTAGCCTCTCCAAAAGTGCTGTAGCAGTTGCCAGAGGACTCATTCCCCGTTGCCATTCAGTTCTGACCCTATGGAAATTCTAAATCACCTGAACTCACAAGATTGTCTCTAAGCTTGAACAAGAGAATCAAACTTTTGAGAATCACAGAATTTGAACGTTAGAATAGAACTCAGCAGAAACCTAATCCAAACCCTGACAAGGTTGAATTGGTCTATATTCATCATCTCATGGAGTGTTCTCAGAGCTGCCATTCTTGGTTTCTGGCAACCACGTCAATGCTTTAGGACTGGGTTACTTCAATGTGTGACTCAAGTCTAAAACAACTCGTACTTTGAAATAATGAAAAATCCTCTTATTAGGTATGAATAGGGCAGAACTTATGACTCAGCAAAAATGCAAAACTGACCAACCAAACCCTCAGCCTCTCTCTTCTATCCTGACTAAAGAGCGTGTTGGAGCTGTTTTCTGAAAGTCAGTTGTGGGGAGAAGTGTCTTGCCCTAATCGCTTCCTACCCAGTATTTTGGCAGCCATGTGCATGTGGCCTCTAAACTACACATCCTGCCTAGGCAAGCCTGAACCTAGGTTTCTTCTGGTTTACTGTTTTCTTTTTAATTTTAACCACAGTGGAACTTTTGCGTATGTGCAAAAGTTTTCAATTATATGTAATCAAAATTATCTATTTTTTCTTATCATCCTCCCTAACCTTTGTTTGCTCAAGAACCCTTCCCCTTTGCATAGCTTGAAAGGTGTCCCTTTAAATTATTTGGTGCTTCTTAAAATTGTGACCTTTTTATCTAGGTGTAATGCCAATCATGGCAGCACACTTGAGTACTGCTGCTGTAAATAATTTCAAGGGACTAATCACATAGTATAATGAACTCTTTATTTATTCAGCAGCAAACTAAAGCATTGTTCAATAAAGTAAAGCACAACATTCAGAACAGCATCCTTAAGCAAAACATATCATCTAATATATATCTGACGCTGTATCTCACAACACTCAGTATAACATATGGCACATAGCATATATCGTTGCATTCAGGAGCATTCCCCAAAATACTTGTTTATACAATCAGGGGGTCCCAGGCTAGGGTCTTCTCTAGCACGATGCATCTTTAAGGGGTAGCAGAAAATATCACACCATCCACCCCTAGGTCACAATAAGAACAATCTTCTTAATCAATACAAATCGTCCAAGTAAAGTCCTCTTATGGCTCTTCCTCTGTGGGCTGATTGCTTCCAACTCTCACCTGGATTCACATGCAGGCAGCTTTTCACTCCTGCTCCAGGTCTCAGCTCACAGGAATTGCTTCACTCCAACCTCTTTCTGCTCCTGCCCAACAGCAAGCGCCAGGGGCTCCTGCTGGCAGCTTCCGCCTCTGGAAAAACACTAGGTCATGTATCTATTTGAATCTTATTATGGTCTCTGGTAGAAGACATAAGTCTGAACCTAGTTCTAGCAGGCTGCTTTCCTGTTTTCCAAGCAGCGTTTATCCAATAGTTGATTTCTTGCCCTAGTACCTGGGATCTTTGAGTTTACTAATAAAATACTATTCTGCTCATTTACTTTTACATTTTATGAATATAATCTGTTCCACTGCTTAACTTTTCTATTTTTTTTAACCAATACCAAATAGTCTTGATAACTACTAGTTTATAGGATAATTTGAGATCTATTATCACTAGACCCCATTCCTTCCCACTTTTTTCATTATTTCCCTTGAGATTCTTGAACTTCAGTTCCTTCAGATAAATTTTGTTATTATTTTGTCTAGTTCTGTAAAGTAACACTTTGGTAGTTTGGTTGTTATATCATTGAGTAAATAAATTAACTTAGGCGGTATTGTCATTTTTATTATGTTGGGATAAGCATATACCATCTCTAATGATTCAAGTCTGTATTTCTATAAAGAATGTTTTATAGTTATAGTCATATAATTCTTATTTGTGTCTGTAAAGTAGATTCCCAAATGTTTTCTACATTTTGTAGTTTACTGTGAATGGAATTTTTCTTTCTATCTCTGCTAAGTTTTGTTGATAATATACAGAAAGGCTGATAATTTGTGTGGTACCCTGCTACTTTGTTGAAGTTATTAATTTTCTAGGTTTTTCTAAGTAAACCATCATATCATCTTTAAAAAGCAATAATTTTGTTTCCTTTTTGCCTGTGCTTATTCCTTCAGTTTCTTGTTCTTATTTAATTGCTATAGCTAGCATTTCTAGAACTATGTCTGAGTCAACTTTACACAACTCTGCCTCACTTGAATCCAGTTCACTCAAAAGTCAAGACATCACCCTTGTGATGTCATTGGGCCTCTTCAGAAATAAAGGATGACCACAACAACTATGTAAAATTACAGTGATGGTAATGGACCTCTTTACTCTATCCCTAATCTTATTCACCAGGTCTCTAGTATTTACCATTATAACCAATGTGGGCTCTTGATTTTAGATGGATACTATTTACCAGTTAAGGAAAGAACCATTTATTCCTATTTTTTTTAATTTAAACATAAATGGTGATTTTGTTATTTTTGTTCAGGCGTTCGGTTGTGTCCAACTCTTCACGATCCAAAGGACTATAACATGCCCGACCCTTCTACCCTCCACTATCTACTGAACTCTGTCCAAGCTTATGTTCATTACTTCCATGACACCATCTATTCCTCTCATCCTCTGCCATCCCCTTTTCCTTTTGCTTTCGATCTTTCCCAATATCAGGGTCTTTTCTTATGAATCCTGTCTTCTCATTATGTGGCCAAAACTTCTGCTTCAGTATTTGATCTTCCAATGAATTTTCTGAATTAATTTCTTTAAGCATTGACTTATTTGATCTCCTTGCTATGCAAGGGACTCTCCAAAGTCTTCTCTAGTACCATGGTTTGAAAGCATTGATTCTGCAGCACTGAGTTTTCCTTATGGTTTAACTCTCACAGCTATACATTGCTACTGAAAAGATCATGGCTTTGACTATACAGACCTTTAGAGTTCATCAAAAGCCTTTTCTGCATCTACTGATATAATCACATGATTTTAATTGTTTTTATTTTTAATAAGGTTTATTATATTTGTAGTTTTAATAGTATTGACCCAACCCTGGGTGATATAAATCCAACCTGGTATATGACCTTTTTAGCATATTGCTCTAAGTTCTTTGATAATATTTTATTCAATGCTTTTATGTCAATATTCCTGATACTGGTCTACAATTTTCTTTGTCAGCTTTGCCTGTTCCTAAAGTAGGCTATATTTATTTTATAGAAGAACTTTGATAGGATCTCTTCTTTTCCTGTTTTTTTATTCCCAACAGTTTATAATATTAAAATTGGATTGGTTTTTGTTTTTCTTCTTTGAATGTTTGACAAGATTCACTTGTAAATCCATCTAGTTTTGGGTCTTTTCTCCCTTTAGGAATTCATTCATGGATTATTCAGTTTTCTTTTTCTGATATTAGGCTATTTAAACCACCTATTTCTTGTTCAATTAATCTGGGTATTTATATTTTTGTAAAAATTTATCCATATAACGTTAAGATATCTGCTTTTTGTCATATAATTGAGTAAAATAGTTTCTAATAACGTCTTTTGTTTCTCCTTAATTTGTTAATTCCCTTTTTCATTTTGACTGCTTGACCTCTCTCTCTCTCTCTCTCTCTCTCTCTCACATCAGACTTCCTCAGTATCATGTGTGAATCCACAGCCCATAATAAATTCAACAGACATTTTAATTGCTAGAGTTTTATATGAAATATCAATATCTTTGATTATTTATGTTATGAAGTTGATTATATATATATAATATTGCAAAAAATGTGAAGGTCAAGGATATTATACATTTCACCACCTCTTTTTTGCCTGAAAATAAATAAAAAAATAAATGAAGTCCAAGTCCTCAAACAGGACTCTGAGCCCATGCAGCCAAGAAATACACTAAATATGCCAGTACCCCTTGGGGGAGCCTCATACTGACGAGCCCCATTGAACGATAACTTATGCTAAGCCTTTCAGACTTTTTGAACTATGATGACTTATTTTAGCTTTCAATCCAACCTCCAATTTTCCCCCCAGGCTGTAATATTTAGGCCAAACTAGCAAATTAGCTTTCTTTTTATTACCCACAGAAAAATATGTTCCCAGATAAGTATTCTTATAGGAGATATTCAGAGAGCACAGTAAACACAATTTTCATTCTTTACTCTTTTTGTACTTTTAAAAATTACTTGCCTATACAAAGGGGGCAAGTCTCTCTTTACAATTCTGACATAGTTCTTAGATTCATCTAGGAAAACAATCATTTGTTCATTTCCAATCATGTTAATTGGCTCCTGGCAACCGACCAGCCCTTCAGCATGTAAGGGATAACCTTTTCCAGCTAGAAAAAGATACTCTGGAATACAAAATCTCCCATCAGGACTGACTCATTGCCAAATCGTTCCTATTTAAGTATACAGGGAGGAGAATCCTTTCGCATCACATCATTAATACTTGAAAGTATAGCAGTGGCCTTTAGCATCACAAGAGCCATTCCAACATGGTCTCTCACTTGCAATAAGCTTCAGGACAAGGTCTGTTGAATAGTACAAGGTTTTGACTCTGTCCAGCAGGGGACTATATGAGACCAGTAAGAGATTACATTTTCCCTAGTGCTGAGGACTATCTGAATGAAGACCTTCAAAATATATGAGACCTGTATGATTCTATTCCATTTTTTACATAGCATCTGGAGCTCCCTTCATACATGGGTCCCCCGAAATTTACCTCATGTTTGAAGCACTTTGTAGGTCAGCATCTATGCAAGACTCATGAATCTCCATCAATGTGTTTCTTTTTATCAACCAACAAGAGGACCCATTCTCTAGGTGGCTCAGTGGATAGAGCACAGAGCCCGGAGTCAGAAAGATTTGAGTTAAAATCCAGCCTCAGACACTTACTAGCTATGTGACCCTGAGCAAATCACTTAACCCTATTAGCCTCAGTTTCCTAACCTGTAAAATGAGCTGGAGAAGGAAATGGCAAACGCCTCTAGTATCTTTGCCAAGCAAACCCCAGATGGGGTCACAGAGTTGGACACAACTGAACAATTGAACCATAAATGCTTATTGTTGATATCACTTAGAGAACAGAGACAGAATGAATTGTAGTCCTTTTCCAATGCACCAATGTAAGTTAAACAGATACCTTATGAATACCACTATGCAGAGTAAGCTAAATAAAGATCTATATGAGGGTTGGCAGAACCCCTTTCATATGGGGCTACATTTCTGGATTCGTTGGTCAGTGTAGAGACCAGTGTCACTGGACCATGTGGAGGCAAGTAAAAGTGTCAGAAGACTGGAAACAGTACAAGTCCTAATTACTCATATCCAGGTTGCCCTTCTGGACAGAGCTAGTTTCTGAAAATTACAATGTGTGCTGTTTTGCTTCTGAGAGACCACATTAGACACCTGAGACTTAGGTGGCCGATTGAAACTGATTCGCACTGGTGTAGTACCTCTGGCCTGACTCTTCAGGGCCAGGCATATTATGTTTTACAATCCCCTCAGGTTCTCCACTATACTGAGAGGCTTGGGGAGTCTTTTCTCTGCCACTGGCTTGAACGCCCACTAGCTCTCTTCTGCTTGTTTTTAGGGGCCTAGTGATTAGCACCTTAGTTCCATTTAACTACTAAGGGAAGGGAAAGTGTAGGGAATAAGCATTTATTAGGTACCTGCTATGTGCCAGGCACTGTGCTAAGCAATTTACAATTATTACCTCATTTGATCCCCACAACAACCCTTTGAGGCAAGTACTATTATTATCTCTGTCAGCAGTTGAGGAAACTGAGGTAGACAGAGATTAAGTGACTTGCCCAGGCTAACACAGCTAGTAATTGTGAGGCAGAATTTGAACTCAGGTCTTCCTGACTCCAAGCTGCTTCTAACATTAAACATCAGATTAGCCTTCACAAAGAGATATTTACTTCGAAACAAGAACAAACATATAAGCATTTGCCCCAACATCTCAGTCTCTGGAGAAAGGGAAGGGATTAGGCTCATATGTAGCCAGATCCTATGTAGCATTATTCCCACCAAGTTCAGATCCAAAGCCCAGTTGAACTGGTGTCTCTGGATCTGTGCCCTTTGGGAAGTCACTGCTGGGCTGCCGGCAACATCCTCCATGTATTTTTGGACTTCTAGGCAGAGACTCTATTCCTTTCCCCAAAACTAAAAAAGAATAGAGGAAATGTCCAAAACCTCAGATTTATCTCTTGGGGCCATATGGCCTACAGGAGGAGTGGGTGAGGGGAAGGAATGTTACCCTCACAAAAGCTTGCCCCCAGAGAAAGATTCTGTTAGTTGAACTCCAAGAGAGTTCCTGTCACCAAATTCAGGTTCAGATATAGTCAATATAAATATTTTTTCATTTTTGTATGAACTTGACAATTAACAAACATTTAAATATACAAAGAACAAAAAAGATTGTCTATGAAACCATGAATTTCTAAGTCCATCTTTTTTAATATAGTAAATTTGACAAAAATAATATAAAAATTACCCCATTTTGATGTTTCCCTCTGAAGTTTTTCGTCTGCATGTTTAAAAAATGTTTTGATGTTCTTCCTTCCTTCATCTTCTTCTTTCTTTTTCTTTCCTTCTTTGTTCCTTTCCTTCTTCCTTCCCTTTCTTCTTCCTTCCTTCATTTAATTTTTGCTACTTTTCTAACACCTTCTACCCACCCACTCCCATTAGAAGCCCTTATAACAAAAAAATCTTAGTCAGACACTAGGTTAAGGCAGCTCTTACTTGAAGGAGAAATTTATGGTTTTTCAAGAGCCACTTAAACACTTCAGTTTCTGTATATATGTATATATTATATCTCTCAAAATTATTTTATTCTTTCTTTCCCACTGCCTCTCCACCACTTAACAATAAGAAAAACCAAATCCTCATAATAAATAAACATAGTCTAGCAAAACAAATCTCCACATTGGCCTTGTCAAAAGTATATGCCTCATTATGCCTTTTAAAGCCATCACTAGGAGGAAGTCATTAATTTTCAGTCCTTTGGACTTATGTTTTATGATTCCATTAATCAGAATTCTGAAATCTTTCAAAGTTGTTATCATCTATAATGTCACTTTATAAATTTTTTTCCTAGTTCTGACCATTTCACTTTGCATCAGTTCATAGAGGTTGTCAACCTGAAAGTTTGGTTAAAGGAGGCAAACCAGCTAGGTGATATTGTAAATTCATATTGTTTATTCCCTTAAAGCTAGCGGAGCCAACTTGTACGTACAAGGAACCAGAGGACAAGTTCCGACTGTCTGAACAAAAGAGAAGGCTTAATAGCATTTCAGGACAGTCCCAACTCAGCATGTCTGTGTCACACAAAATTTATGATCTCCATGTATGTTTAATTACAGTATAAGAAAGGAATTTCTTAATTGGATAGGTTGTAAATACAATAAGAGAGTTGACAAAATGTCCATTGAAATTATGATCCAGGACATCTGTATTTTCTTTACCATTAACATACCAACAACAGAGTATATGTCCATAAAATACTGAGATAAGGAAACGTCCCATTATTCGAAATAATGTTTCAGGTTAAGGGTCTCATCCTCAGTGGCCATAGACAGAGGAAAGAATGCTCTTAAGTCAGCCCCATCTGGGCTTGTTGAAGGAAGAGGACAAAGAAGCTGTTAGAGTCCCGGCTTTGCTTCTGGTTGATTAGTTCAGGCTCTGGCCCTTATTGAAGTTACTAAATTGATATTAAATGATTATCAAGGTCTTCCAGGTTTCCTCTGAAGCTTTTCATTCTGTCATTTCTTACAGAGCAATCCATTACATTCCTATACTACAGTTTGTTTAACCGTTCTCCAGGAAGTGGACAGCCCCAAGAGCTGCCATAAATGTTTTTGTACATATGGTTTTTTTTTTTCCTCTTTCTTTGATCCATTTGAGGTATAAGCCTAGGAATTGTGTAATTGAGCAAAATGTGCAGTTTAGTAACTTCCTGATCATGTTACAAATCACATTCCAGAATGGCCGGACCAATTCTCAGCGCCACCAGCAGTGCATTAATGTGCCTGTTTTCTCCTTCAGCATTTGTCATATTTATCAGTCTGACAGACATGAGTTGCTCTAACTTTCATGTCTCTAATTATTCATTTGGAGAATTTTTTCATATGGTTGTTGGTACCTTGTATTTCTTCCTTTGAAAACTGCCTTTTTATCTCCTCTGATTGTCGATCTATTTGAGAATAATTCAGTCATAAATTTGAATCAATTCCTTATGTATTTTGGCTATGAGACCTTTATCAGAGAGATTTACACAAAGATTTTTTTCTAGCTACTGCTTTCCTTTTAATGTTAGCTGCATTAGCTTTGCATGTGCACAAACTTTTCAATTTTATATAATCAAAAGTGTTCATTTTATTTTCTGTGATCCTCTGTCACTTGTTAAGTCATGAATTCTTCCTCTATCCAAAGGTAAAATCCAAAAGGTAATTTGAAGAACATCTCTTAGGTAACTGCTGAGATTATTCAAATCACCCTAGGTTATTAGTTGCTGCTAATTACTAGTCTCACAGAAGCATTCATTCTCTGAGTCATCCATCATCCCTCAGGGGATGACTTCCATTTTCATTTTGGGAAAAGAAGGAAAGGTCCTGACACCCAATACAGGAACATCATATTGCCTCCTTTCATTGAAGGCTTAGCTCAGGCTCTACCTTTTTTTTTCCTGGAAAAGTTTTTTATTGTAGGGGGAGTGGGATAGCTGGACACAGTGTAGATGATTCCAATTTTGTTGGCAATACCTAAAGCATCATAGACTGGAGGAAGTCAGACATAGTCCTTCTTCTCTCCATCAGGCCAGATCAGTGTGTTGACCTTGGCCACATCAATGTCATACAGCTTCTTTACCTCCTGCGTGATCTGATGCTCGTTGGCCTTGACATCCGCAGTGAAGACTAGGGTGTTGTCCTCAATCTTCATAGCAGACTCAGTGGTCAAGGGAAACTTAATGATGGTATAGTGTCCACCTTACAGGTTATTTCTTGTTTCTCCAAGGGGCACTTTTCCCAGAGTATTTGGCCTGCCTTTGAAGTCTAAGTGTTTTGCGTAGCCGGAAAGTGGGGGATGTTCAGATCTTCTTTTTGTGGCTATGAACACCCTTCAACACCTCCTTCTTGGCCTTCAACTCCTTGGATTTGGCTTCTGTCTTGGGGGGGACAACGGCTTCCTTCTTCACCTTTGGCACTATCTTGGGGGAAAGGTCAACCAACCTTCTTCTATAAGAAGGTTCCCCCCCAACCGCTAGTATCTTCTCCCTCATCTCACTTTGTATCATTTATTAAATTTTCTTGAGACAGGGACTGTTTAACTTTCATCTTCATACACACACATGCACACACATACACACACACACACACACACGCATACACACACACATACACATATTCCATCACCCACTTTCACTCCCGATACCATGCCAGGCTTAATAAAGTATGTGCTTAATAAATTCTGATTACTTGATTAAGACTTCCCTTTAAAGCAGGGGTTCTTAACCTTTTTGTGTGTCATAGCCGTCTTTGGTAGTCTGGTGAAGCCTATGGACCCCTTCAAATATTAATTTTAAATTCATAAAATACATAGGATTTAAAAAGAAACCAATTATGTATATTGAAATATGGTTATCAAAATATTTTTAAAAGTTCATGGCATCAGATTAAGAACCCATGCCTATTTAAGGTTAGTTATCTTCCTTCTAGTCTTCATGTATCTAATATGTACCTGTTTATTTACATGTTGTCTCCTCCCCAACATGTGAATTCCTTAAGGTCAGAGACTGTTTTTGTGTTTTTGCCTTTCTTTGAATCCTCAGCACTTACTTAGCACAGTACTCGACAAGTTGTAAACTCATTGTTTCAATGCTTCAGTGAATCAAGCATTCGTTGTCATTATCCTATCATCTTTCATTTGTTCTCCTATAACATAAATTGTGATTAAAGTTTATAATATAAAATTGTGATTTGGCTTTCAAGGAAAATGGAATTGGAAATAAATCCAGAAAATTTTTTCTGCCTTACTTTGGTATTTTGGTATCATTTTGTTCAGACACACCCCTCCCTATGGGTTATTGCTTTATAAGCATGAATACACATAAATAAATATGGGCTAGGCAGTTTGGGCATTTTGTGAATGTATATAGAAAGGTAGCATGACCTAGTTGATGGAGAGCTGTGCTTAGAAGCAGGAAGACCTGGCTTCCCGTGTCATTAACCTATGTGCCACATACAACTTATGTGACACTAGGCAAGTGATTTAATCTTTCAGTGTTCCCAGGCAATCCAATAAGACTATAAAATGCAGATCAGGGGCCAGTTTGTACCAGTAGAAGGAGTTTGCACTCTGGAAATTCTTTATGCCAGCGGTCTTCAACATGTGGTTTGGGCCTGACCCCAAGGTAAATGGGATGATAGGTCACAGACCATCATCCCCACAATAACCAGTTGTGAGTCTTGTCTCTTAAACCCCAGTTATTCCTCCATTGTCCTCCATCCCTCTGCTGTATGAACTCCTAGAGCCTCCACTTCTGACTCTGCCATCGACCCCTTAGGGTCATTATAACCTAATAAGTAACCACTCACCCAAAGTAGCAGCAACTCTGGTGTCATTTGAAAAATGACTTGAAGGTCACCTGAGGCTGTGCAGGCATCTCTCGGAGGGCAGGCTCTGTGCACCATGGAATGACCTAGAAGTAAGCGCCTCTCCTCCCTTTTCATTTTGGGTGGGACAGAAAGAGTCACACACAAGATGAATAGGCGCAAATGGATTATGAGCGTTATCACAGCTCTCATTACATTATCTTACCACCACCACCCCCACCCCCCACCCCGTAAGTCCTTCTTCTAAACTTTCCATTATTTCTGTGGACACTTCTGGAGACCCAGATTCCCCACTTTGGTGTCATCTTCCATATTTCCTCACTCTCCCTCACCTCACCCTATCTCCACAACACCTCTTCCATCTGTCTCCTTTCTGCTCACACAGTCACCACCCTAGTTCAAGCTCTTATCACCTTTAAACTGGACTATTCCTGATTGATCTTCCTACATCAATACTCTTACCACTCCAATCTCACCTTCACCAAGCTGCCAAAGATTTTCCTAAAGCCCAAGTCTGAGCCAGAGGTGGGTGTGCTGGAGCCAATTGTTAAATTTTCATTGTGCATGTCAGAAATTGGCAATGTTATAAATCAGGGCTTCATTTATTGTTTGGTTGATTGTCTGGACTTAAGAAAGGCATGGAGAAATAATGCAGCTTTAAATTTAAAAGGGCATATTAAGAGAACTGGTTGTTAAACATTTGCCAACAGACTGAGTTACTCTTTTACTTGATAAATGGCAGTGGCTTCCTTTTAACTCTAGGATTAAATATTATTTGAATTTTATCTTTTTAAAATGTCTCCTTTTTATGTTTGTTTTATAATGTACATTATTGTGTGTACATTTACAATGTTAATTACATTGTTTACATTTATAATGTACATACAATACATATCATGTACAGTATAATAAAGAACATATAATTTATAAATAAGTTTATATGTATATTGGTGTAGTATGCGTAAATTTTTTTTTTTTTACTGATTGGGATACATGACCAAAAAATTTGGGAGACTGCTATTTATTAAGAAAATCTGGTCCTAAAACCAAAAACATATGCTATCATGGGTCTGTACCAATGTGGGGGATCTTATATCAGTCATACTCTTCCAAGCTAAAAGTGAGGGCTCTATGCCGTTAAATAATATGTTTAAGAAGGAGGTAGGTGGTGCAGTAGATAAAGCACCAGCCCTGGAGTCAGGAGGACCTGAGCTCAGATCTGGTCTCAGATACTTCCTGTGGCATCCTGGGCAAGTTACTTAACCCCGATTGCCTCTAAAACAATAATAATAATAATATGTTTAGTTCTCCTCCCCTAGAGGAAATAGGCTGTCATCATCATAAATAACATTTGTATACTTGAAGCTTCACAGAGACCTTTAGAAATATCTCATTTGATGTTTATAGCATCTGTAGGAGGGAGAGAGGGGCTATTATCAGCCTTATTTTGCAGATGAGGAAACTGAGGCATACAGAGTTTAGTGCCTTGTCCAGAGTCACACAACTGGCAAGTGTCTGAGGCTGGATCTGAGCTCATCTTCCTCACTCCAACTCCAAATATCTACTGGACTGCCTAGCTCCCTCTGTACCCTTCTCGTGCTCCAAGATGGGCATCTACCAACAATGAGGAATAACTAATGATGAGTATGCTTAGGCACTCTCAAAGTGAATTAAAGTCTGGCCCTACCCTTCGCACTTACAGCAGAGTTGACAAGCATATATTAAATCAACAAACATTTTTTAAGCACTTACTATGGACATAATACTGTGTACTTTGGGTCCAGTGCTGCTTTTAAAGTAGAAAACATTCTGTCAGTAGTTTCAATGGTCAGTTATTCAAGAGCTTAAAAAAAAAAGAAGCTAGGAAACGGGAAGAAGACTTTTTTAAAATCACTTCAGCTCCTATACAGGTGCAGCACCCTCTCAACAGTGATGAGGAAGTTCAGTTTTAGGAATGTGTGTGTGTGTGTGTGTGTGTGTGTGTGTGTGTGTGTGTGTGTACACACACATACACATATATTTTTGAGAGAGTATATACATACATATATATATATACATTATGTATGTAGGTATGAAATATCATATTTTTGTTTCCTTCTGAATCTCTCAGTTCTGCCAGGATAGAAATCTGTAATTGAATTGATAGGTTCCCTAGAAATCTCACTTGGGTTATTTTCCCTTCACCCACTTCCTCATGAATCCAGGCTTTCCTTGTTCTAGGATACACTTTGTTGTAGCCATTCTAGAGATGTCTGCTCCGTTCTCTGTGTCACTATCCCCTTTATAGTGTACTTAGAATCATAGAATGTTAGGGTTAAAAAGGCACTAAGGATGCACATAATACCACCTTAACATTTTACAGATGAACAATTTGAGGCCCCTGTGGATGAAATGAGTTTCCCAAGGTCACTCGGAGTTGACAACAGAGTCAAGAAAAGGACTGAGGCTTCCTGATCCTCAATCCAGTGCTCCTAATTGGCATGCAACCTGTAATGGGCTCCTGGGCTGTCTGACTTCTGAATGTTCCTTGGTATCCTAGCAACATGAAGAAACTTCCTCTCAGCAATGACTATGGCTCACTAGCCCCGGAAGCCTCAGAGGGTATGTTGGGACAGGCTTTATGGGACGACCAGAATAAGTGAGAGTTAACAGATTCCCACTGTGGCTGCGCAGAGCATTTAGAGTAAGGAGCTCCCTTCAAACCAGGGACAGAATGAGCTTCACCATTAAATTCAAAGACCTCCTGAATCTTGCAATAGGCACCCCAGATCGAGGGGTGGTGAATTTCAATGCCCTGCATATGTTGCTGCATAGCATCATAGAACACCTCAACCTGGAAGAGCAGATGAAGGTTGTTCCAGGGAATGAGAAGGACTACCTTCCACCTAGCCCCTTCCAGGTTACATCTGAAGAGACGCCTGGGCTGAAGCCTTGGGAGAAGCCTTGGGAAAAGCCTTGGGAGAAACCTGGGGAGAAGCCTGAAGAGAACCTTGGGGAGAAGCCTGGGGAGAAGCTTGGGGAGAAGCCTGGGGAGAAGCTTGGGGAGAAGCCTGGGGAGGAGCCTGGGGAGAAGCCTGGGAAGAAGCCTGGGAAGAAGCCTGGGGAGAAGCCTGAAGAGAACCTTGGGGAGAAGCCTGGGGAGGAGCCTGGAGAGAAGCCTGGGGAGAAGCCTGGGAAGAGGCCTGGGAAGAGGCCTGGGAAGAAGCCTGGGGAGAAGTCTGGAGAGAAGCCTGGAGAGAAGCCTGGGGAGAAGCCTGGAGAGAAGCCTGGGGAGAAGCTTGGGGAGAAGCCTGGGGAGGAGCTTGGGGAGAAGCCTGGGGAGGAGCCTGGGGAGGAGCCTGGAGAGAAGCCTGGGAAGAGGCCTGGGGAGAAGTCTGGAGAGAAGCTTGGGGAGAAGCTTGGGGAGAAGCTTGGGGAGAAGCCTGGGAAGAGGCCCGGGAAGAAGCCTGGGGAGAAGCCTGGGAAGAAGCCCGGGGAGAAGACTGGGGAGAAGCCCGGGGAGAAGGCTGGGGAGGATTCAGAGGAGAGTGAAGAGGATATATTATACCATACACCATCCGATAGGATTATCAACACCTTGGACCAGCGGCTCTCTCTAGTGGAAAGCCAGATGGCCTTTCTGGAGGCTCTGCCCTCTACAGAGCAGCTGCTAGAAAGCAGTCAGCCCTTCAAAAAACCAGCCCAAGATATGTGGCAGATGTTGAAGCTCAGAAAAAAGGTAGAAGGGAATGAAGAAGGAATGACAAAGGTAAGAACATCTCTCCACTGAAAGTTTTTTTCCCCTCTCCTTTCTTCCCCTATAATAATCAATTCAATACCCATGTAGCAATCAGCTGCTGGGTGGCACAATTGGATATAGTGTAGGAATTAGAATTAAGAGGACCAGAGTTCCAATCTGGCCTGAGGCATTCACTAGCTGTGTGACCCAGGGCAAGTCACTTAACCTGTCAGCCTCAGTTTCCTCAACTGTAAAATGAGAAGGATAATTGTATCTAACTCACAGGGTTATTGTGAACATTAAATGAAACAACATCCATAAGTGCTCAGTAAACCCAAAAGCACCATATAAATACTACCTATCATTACTCTGTGCAAGGCACTGAATATATAGAAATAAACCACAGTCTCTACTGTCACAGAACTTACAACCCAGCAGGAAGGCTAAAATAGTATACAAGTAACTCTGAACCGAGCAGAGTGTGAAAAGTACAAAGGAAAAGTCCAGGCAAGTGCTATTAAAAATTTGAGAAGCGAGAAATCACTTTCAACTAGGGGCATCAGAGAAGGTTTTTTAGAACTGACAACTGAATGCAGCCTTGGAAAGAAATAGAGGAGATGTGAACAGGCAAAGATGGGGATGGGGAGGCCATTCCAGGCATGGAGGATAGCATTGATTTGGAAGAGGGTAGAACTTGAAGAAAGAATGGTTTACTAACCAGTTTCAGTTTGGTGGGAACAGAGAGGGCATGAAGAATTGTGTGAGAGAGGCTAGATTGGTAGGTTGGAGCCAGTTTACACAGAGCTTTAAGTACCAGATTGTGGAGTCTATGTTTTATCTGGTAGGTGTTGAAATCTCTTGGAGATTTTTCAGCAAGCCAGTGACTGCGATCAAAGTTATACTGTAGTCCAGTGGTGTCAAATTCAAACAGAAACAGGAGCTACTAATCCATATATAAGATCCCTGTGGACCACATATTGACTTAGTTTTAAAATGTAGTATCATCTATGTTTTATTATATTTTTATTTATTTTGTATTTCTCCATTACATTTTAAAATATCTGGTTTGGGCCATACAGGATAGTGTTGTGGGCTGCATGTTGGACACCTCTGCTGTAGCCCAGTTGCCCTGACTGAAGCAGGGAAGGAGGGATCTGAGCAAGGAGAAGAAGGAGACCAGTTAGGACACTCACCATCCTCCAGAAAAGGGGTAGTGAGTCCTCACTGGCTCCTGTCCTATGCTGTTCCCCTTGAGCCAGCTAATGAGTGTTTCTCACATTAACAGTGTTTTCTGAAATTTGCTGTTTATTAGCCATCTAGTTAAGCCAGTCAGTTGGTGCTGCCAAGCACTGTGCTAGGCACTAGAGATACAGAGAGAGATAATCCCTCTCTCAAGGAACCCCCGATCTAGATGATGGAGACAACATGCAAACAGTTATGTACAAACAAGTTATGTACTGGATAAGTAGGAAATAATCAACAGAGGGAAGGCACTAGAATTAAGAGAGATTGGTAAAGCTTCCTATGGAAGGAAAGGTTTTATCTGGGACTTGAAGGAAGGTGAGATGAGAGGAGAGGACATTCTTTGACAGACTCATCCTCCAATTCAAGTCAAGTTAGCAAGTATATATTGCGCATCTTATATGTGTAAGTAGCATGTTGGTCATCAAGAGAATGTAAAAGAAATATATGGTATACATAATCCCTGCTCCCAAGGAATTTGTTATTTTGTTGGAGAGACCAAAATAGCAAACACAAAGAATCAGAGAAGAATATAAGATAGATACCAGCCTTTGAGTCAGAAGACCTGGCTTAAGTACTGACTCTGATGCATACTGACTCTATGACCATGGGCAAGTCACTTAGCCCCTCAGTGCCCACCAGGCAATTCTTGGAGAATCTAAATCACACACAATTGCTGAGCTTTACTAGAAGAGGGAGTTTCCACACTAGAAGTTTCCCACAATAATGAAATCATAGATCTAAACCAAAAAAATAAAAACAAAGGATTATATATAATTAAGTGCTAAATTGGATAAGACCAGCTGTCAAAATTGCGTGATATAGATAATATGGACAGTTATGAAGACATAACTATTATCTGTTATACACACTATTATCTACAATTATCCAAAAGAGTTAATAGAAGAGGTAGGAGTGGAAAGGACCTCAGAGTTCATCTTGTCCAGCCTCTTCATTTTATGATGAGAATCTGAGACCCAAGGAAGCTAAGTAATTCACCCAGGAGTCTGAACCTGGGTCATCTGATTCCGAATCAAACTAACGCTCTTTCTATTGGAACTAAACTGAGACAAATGATGATTTCATAATTGCAGAACTACAGAATTTCAGGGTTGGAAGGAACCTCAATGGCCATACCCAAAAGGAATTTCCATTCTAACCTACCTGACAAACAGTCATCCATCTTTTGCTTGAAGATCTCTGAGGAGGGAAAACCCACTATTTCTCAAGGCAGCTCATTCCACTTTTGGACAACTTTAATTGTCAGGATGCTTTTTTTGATATCAAGCCTATACTTCCTTCTTTGCCACTCCTACCCATTTTTGCTGGTTTCATCTCTCTGGGGACAAGTAGAACAAAGCTAATCCTTTTACTACACGACAGTTTCAAATCCTTGAAGACAGCTAACACATTCTTGCTTACCTCAGTCCTTCAGTCTTCTCCAGACTAAACATCTCCTGTCTTTCATCTACTCCTCATATGTCATGGTCAAAATTTAGCGATCAAAATTTATATTCCTTTGGGCAGAGCACTCACATATCTTGGGGTTTATTGCTAGATTTCTTTTATGAGGACCATTCCTTAAACCCCAAATCACTCTGGCTCTCACTGATTGGCCAATAATAGGTCCCAACCCAAGCCTCATTTGCTTATTGTTTGGGCTCAGCTAGTTCAGAGTGAGTGTGAATTAGCAATTGTTTCTGTTTTGGCCAGAAACCTTGAGGGTCTTCCACTCCCAGATTGATTTTTTTTTTGACTAGGTAAAAGAGGCCATTCTTTGCCTCATTTCTTACCTAACCTTAATCACTGAATGGGCGTTGCTTCAGTCAAACTAAGACCCGGGAAAGACCTTAGCTTCTTAAAAAGGCCAAGGTTTCCCACTGCATCCTGGAGCCATCTCCAGTTGTTCTGATCTGTGTCTTGTCCCTGGGCCCAGATGGCTTTGGAGGAGAAAGTGAGGCTGGTAACTTTGCACAGCCCTACCTCACTTAAATCCACTTCACTTGCAAGTCATGGCATCACCTTCCTGATGTTATGGTTTTCTTCGAGAACAAAAAACAGCAACAAGAGCAGGAGTACTAGTAATGGTAGTTCTGATTAACTTAGGGATTTTTGTCAATCAGGGTGTATTCAACAGCTTTTCTATATGTTATCAAAGACCGCAAGGGCAGCCACTCCTATTCACTTCCAGAGAGAAGACAATATTAATTCTAATACATAGATATATGCCTATTACTATACTAAGCATTTTGGGGATATTTTTAAAAGTATAGTATTTATTTTACTCACAAGGAACTTATGATGTCATTGAGGGGGCATTATTTGGTTAAAAAATAAAATAAATGGTGTAAGAAGCAAGTATTATGGGATGTAAGAGTATCCTAAATACTTTCTCTTAGATATAACTCCATAGGTCTTACTGCAGAAATAGAGTGTCAAAAATTACTTACCCTGAGGACAAAGAAACCCCTGGAAATTGGTTTGGTTCTGGTTTAGCTTTGAGAGGATCAACACAGATCACAGCATGTTCCTGAGACAATGGAAGGGATTGAGCCTAGTAGAATAGAGGGTTTATGTTGGGTAGTAGAAGATACTGTGACCCTATAAGTGAGAGAGTTGAGGGAACTATGTTATGATGGCCTCTGAAAGTCAATCAAAAGAGCCTAAACTTGATATGACTCCAGAAAGCACACTTGTCATACATCTTGAAATGTGCAAGACTTAGTTGGATGGCTTATAAATATGCCTATGAGTAAGTTGAAGCCATCAGTGTCCTTATGCTCCTGGGCTACCTTCCTTCTCCTGCCTTCCTAAAAAAGGCTTTAACTTGCCATGGTTGATTAGGTTGAGACATGGGTAGACCATTTACCCAATGGCAACTCAAACAGAAAAACAAAACAACTTGGGAAAAATTCAAGTGGACAAGCTTGGACATGGCTGCATAGTCCTCAAGAGGGCAGTTAGTCAAGAAGAGGAATGCTTTATTGTTAATGAATGTTGCCCCCGTAAATACTTTGGTTGAGGTTGCTAAGGTTCACTTTGAAGGGTGCTGTCATGGTTGCTAGATTCCAAGTTTGTTGAACAAGATTGGTTAGATGTGTGTGCCTCCTAGCCAATGAGAACACTGCCAGCTCTGTAAATGAACATATTTTCACAGAATCACAGGATTTTAGAATTGGAAGGCACTTCAGCAGTCATTCAGTCCAGCTGAGGCCTGAAAAAAAATCCCTTATACAACTTATACAAGTGATCATTCCGCCTCTGCTTTGAGATTACCAGTGAGGGAGAATCCAGTACCTTCTGAAGCAGCAATCCATACACTCAGCATCTTGGACAGCTGTAATTATTGGGATGCTTTGACTGATATTAAGCCTAAACTTGTCTCGTTCCAATTGCTATCCATTGCTCCTAGTTCTGCCTTCTAGGACCAAGCAGAAAAAAAAGTCTAATCCCATCTCTCTGGGAGTGGAGAGAGGAAAGGATAACTGGGGAAGTTTTGGTGATATAAAAACAAATGATAGCAATGACAATTTATTTAAAAAAGAAAGAAAAAGTCTAATCTTGCCAGCCCTTTAATTAAAGTGAAGATATCAATCGTGTGTCCCCTAAGTCTTCTCTTTTCTAGGTTAAACGTGCTAAGTTTCATCATGTGGCATAAACTTAAAGCCTTTCACCATCTTGAGTTGTTTCCTCTGGACACTCCAGCTTTTCAGTGTGCTTGCTAAAATGTAGCACCCATAACTGAACACAATATTTCAGGTATGGTTTGACTAGAACAAAATATAGTAGAATTATTAGTTTCTGCATGAGATTATAGAAGCTTTTCTTGGCTTCCACACCACATTGTTGACACATATTGAGCCTGTAATCTACTAAAGCCCCCAATATTTTTCAGACAAACCACTTTTTAACATGTCTCCCCAGTCTATACTTGTGAAGTTGATGGTTAGAACCCAAATCTGAGACCTTTTGTTTATCCCCATTCAATCTCAAATCATTTGATTTAGCTTTAGCCAAATGTTCTAACCCATCAAAACCATTTGGGATCCAGACTGTTCCTGCAGTTTGCTAGTCATCCCTTTCAGCCTCGTGTCATCTACACATTCCACTAGCATGCCTTCTTCCATGTCATTGATTTAAGGCATTAAACAACACAAGATCAAACATAAATTCCTGGGACACTGCAGTGGAGACCTCCCACCAAGTTGACATGGAATCATCAATGATTACCCTTTGATACAGACCATTCAGCCATTCAAGCCTTTCAGTACACAAGATGTGTGTAGCACACCTGTGATAGGTGTAGTTCATCAGAGGGAGCTAGGAGTTTTCTTGCTCTCTACTTACAATGTTTTCTTGTTCTCTTCTTTGAGTATCAAAGCTCTATTAATCATGTTCATTCTGAATTTGCCTAAAAGCAACATAATCTAGCACACATCTCTTTCTTTTCCACAAGAATAACATGAAAGACTTTATCAAATGCCTTGTTAAAATCTAGAATGTACCTTCCCTCATCTAATAGTTAAGTAATCCTATCAAAATAAGAGAAAGGATTAGTATAGCCTGTCCCATTCTCAATGAAGATTTAATGGCCTTTTGTGGTGACTGCTTCCTTTTCTAGCTATTCAAGATCCATCCCTTTTGTAATATTTTTTGATTTTGTCAAGTGAAACTCACTGGCTTATAGTTTGCAGAATTTATTCTCTTTCCCTTTTGGAAAACCAGATCAGTGGCCCTGTTCCTATCCCATGGTACATTACCCATTCTCCATGATTTTTCAAAGATTGTTCATGGTGGTTCTGCTAGCAACCCATCTGCCTATTCTTTCAGCACTCAAGGATGTAACGCATCTGGGACAGATGACTTTCTGGCTCTCTCCTTACTCAGATATCAGTACCCTATTAGTCATTTTTGCTCTCTCCAGTCCAAAGATTATTTTCTTTAGCAGAGAAAACAGAAGTGAAATAAAGATAAGAAATAAACTCTCTGTGCTATCGTTTATTATCATCACATCTACTTCTAGCAGTTCTCTGGCTTCTGTGATCCTCCTCTTCCCACTATCACTTAAAAAAAACACCAAACCCCTCTTTTTTTTGTCCTTAGCTTTTCTACTGAAATTTAGCTCATACTAAGATTTAACACCTCTGGTGCTGTTCTTACAAGATCATGCCATGCTTTTATATTCATCCTCTATTACCTGCTCTTGCTTTCATCTTCTGTACCTGTCTTTGAAAATCTGAGTTGGTTGTTAGGTTCCATATGCATTCTCATGAATCTCTTAGACAATTTTCCCTGTCTTCCACATAGGAGTTATCAGTCAACAAGTATTTATTAGCCAACAGCATTTTTTAAGTGTTTACTCTGTGCCAGGCACTGTGCTAGGTGCTGGGGAATTTTTTTTTTCTGTTAGCATCTTCAGAATTTCCTTTTTGATACCCTTTAAAATAACTTGAGTTACCCCGGTGTGTCATAGTATCAGAATTAGCAATCCTTGTAGATCCCTTTTACAAGACCTCCGTGGTTAATGTTGGGTACGGGATTGTGGTTGGCAGGGAGGGAAGGCTGGGTTCCAGCTCCCAGGTGTTACAATGTTCCCACTCTCATCCTTCCTCTGACCTGCCTTTCAGCATTGCTGAGGCCCAAGACACTCTTCAGAAAGAGAACTGCAAGTCTGGACAAGTATAGATTCTAGCTACCCCAGATGTGGCAACGGTGTGTTACATAAGCAATCCTCCTTAGAGTGGTAGCTCCCTAGAGCTCCAGGGCCCTTCGCTGCCACGAAGCATACATGGTCTGTAGACCCGCAAAGCCTACACGGGAGCCTGGTTGTCACAGCAGTCTGGGAGAGTGTTGTGGGAGACACAGAGGGCTGCTCTGCTATTGGTGCATGTGTGTTTGTTTATGGAATAAAGTACTAGGAGAGTTTCTTTCCTTCTAGCTTTCCTTTATCTAACTGACTGTTTACTACAGGGGTCCCTAAACCTTTTTTGTAAAGAACAACTGGTTTTCATTTTCCTGCAACAATATTCTTTTTTGGAGGGGGGAAGGCAGGGCAATTGGGGGTAAGTGACTTGCCCAAGGTCACACAGCTAGTAAGTATGTCAAGTGTCTGAGTTTGAATTTGAACTCAGGTCCTCCCGACTTCCTGCAATAAAAACAATAGTGAGCATTTCTATATCACTTTAAGGTTTACAGAACATTTTATACATGTTACTTCCTTTGATTCTTACCACAATCTTGGGAGGTAGTGCTATGATTATCGCCATTTTGCAGATGAGGAAACTGAGGCAGAGAGAGGTTAAGCGTCTTGCCCAGTAAATGTCTGGGGTGGGATTTGAACCCAGGTCTTCCTGACCCCAAGTCCATCTCTCCATCCTACCCTACGCACCACCTAACTGCCTCATCTCATGATCCTTTAGAATCAGAAAGGGAGTTAATGCTGCGTGGCCTTGAGTGCATTTGGGGAGTGGATATTGTTCCTCGCTTTTGGCTTCTCGCCTCTAGTGACCCTGATAAATCAGGGGTGAGGAGGTATGGCAGGCAAGCAGATAAGGCTTTGAAATCATCTGGTCTACTGGTCGGGGATCCCCGGGCAAACTTAACTCTCCAGGAAACCACCTCTTCCCCATCCTATTGCAGCCCAGTCTGCCTCGATTTGCCCATCATGCCACTTATGAGATAACAGAAGCAACAATAACACCTGGTTTAAATTTTGCAGCGTACACTTTACATGCCTCATCTCCCAACAACCCTGTGAGGCAGATGTCAAGTGTCACCTAGCTCGTGGCTCAAAGCATAAGACGGCTTTCATTGAGAGAGACCAATCACTCTGTGTATGCTCTACACCTGAAGTGATAAGCAAAGCTGGCAAGAGTTTGAGAGAGAGGAGAGACCTTGGGTTTGAGAGAGAAGACATGTGGCTCCAGGCACTCCTTAGGTCTCTGAAGAGACGATGACTCTGGGAAGAAGCAGACACCTTGATAATGTCTCTGCCTCCTGCTTACTGCATTAGAATCTTTGGGTTGTCTCCCCTTGGCTGGGATCAGGGGCTCTTTCTCCCTCTTGATTGAACAGAGATATCTTGCTTCCAAGTGAAGAGCTCATTCATTCTATTGTCTGGTACAGTTCTCATTTGTATATCTGATTTTTGTTTGCTATCAGCTCGGATAAATGGTTTTATTTGCTGTTTTCTGTATGTGTTCTTTGTGGAACCGGCATTTGATAGAAAGGAGGTTATGCCTTGGATATTAGATTGGGCCATTCTTTCTCATTAAGGCACATAAATTAGGAGCCCAGCTTGAGCCTAAAAGTTATCTTCCCTAGAATAACAATATTTAGGGAGGCAGAGAGATATGATATTTACTCTTTCCCTAAGAAGAACACAGTGGTTAGACTCTGATCCCAAACTCCTGCTTCCCCTCCTATCAGAAATCCTTTTGTCTTAGACAAGGGTGGGTGGAGGAGATTCTAGAGATGTCCATTCATGCAAGTCACATCTCGCCACACCTGTGTAGAAACACATCATTCATGTGTGCGAAACATGGCACACCCCACCCCCTACACACAGATGAAGAAGCGGAGCTTGAGAGGGGTTAAGTAACTTACTCATGAGCTACTAAATGACTGAGCTAAGAATCGGCTTCAGTTATCCATCAGTGACCCCTGGGCTTCACCCACTTCAGATCTTGCCCTCAGAACCCTAGTGGCTTTGGAGCAGTCAGACCACCTACCTCTATTCACTCTTTCCTCAACAAGCATTTTCCTCCTCCTTTGGCCTCCTCCTCTATCTCCTACATCAAGTGGATGACCCTCTCCCCTTTTTTTCCCTATTATCACCCTCTTCTCCAGGCTATGGAGACACTGCAGGAGCTGCTCACCACTATGTATAGCCTCCAGTCAGACACAGATGGCTTCAGGATGGAAATGGAACAACTGAAGGAAAAGGTTGACAAGGTAAAAATCTCCCTAAAGTCTTCTGTCCCAAGTGAAGATACCTCTTAGCTCTTGTAGTGGGAATTCAGGTGTGAGGGGAGCTCCTCTCTGGGAACCCCTCTGTCCTTAAATGCTAATAGAGTACTGAGAGAGGAAGGAAAGGGGCCTGGACTCTTGTCCTCTGCCATTAGCCTTTGCCTGTCAGGATGGATCACAGGACGGGTGAGTTTTCAATAGTAATAGCCAGTGCTGATACAGAAGCACTTTATGCTACCTTATTTGATCTTCGCAACAACCCTGGAAGATAAGGGCTTTATTATCTCCATTTGACTGAAGCAGAGAGGAGGTGAGTGACTTGCCTGGGATCATGCACCTAGTAAGTGTCCAAGACAGGATTTGAACTCAGATCTTCCTGACTCCAAGTCCAGCCATTGCACCAAAGCAAAGGGAGGAGGGTTTTGTTTTGACCCAGTTACCTGACCTTTTTCCCACTAAGCGCTCTGGTGCTCTTAGCAGTCGTTTCTGTTTTGC